>NC_136513.1:32523330-32568330 GCF_053919585.1 Euprymna scolopes
ATATTAGTCTAATTCAGTTTACCGTTTCTTTGTGTTCGATAGTTTTTTTTTTTCATGGATAATTAGAATTTTTGTTCGTCAGTTTTTCTTTTATTATGCGCCGTAGCAGCATCTTGTTAAGAATAAAGGAAAATCGATTCAATTCCCTTCCATAATATACTTTGTCTGACTTAGATTAAAAAATGTGGAGTTAACTCTGCATTTATTCAAACATATTTACATCTTTGTGATTCGAACAAAAGAAATTAGTTGTTTTTTTTTTAATTTGAGTTTATTAAAAAAAATAAATTATATTAAATTACAAGAAAAATACATCAGAACGCAATGTTGACTATACACAGAATATAAGTACTTTTTTTGGTCACCACTTATCAGGGCCTGGAAGCAACTCAGGGATAAGGGTTATTGCAAGTACCGTACGTTAGTGTGGAGATTTGATGAAGTGTTTACTTACGGGGGCGTTTCATTAGGAATTTGTTAACGTTGGACTTGAAGACATCCAGGTTGTAGTCAGGTGAGAAGCAGGCAGACGGAACAGAGTTCCACAGACGTGCGCAGGCAGACGGAACAGAGTTCCATAGACGTGCGGTTCTAAGAAAGAAGCTTTGTTCATGGAATCTACTCTTTGATTTAGGCACAGATGAAGTGGGGAAAATTTTTCACAGTAGATTCAGCTAGACGGGTGTTTTTCGTGAAAGATTGGCGAGGGGAGACCAGAGATTGTGTTGCATATAGGTTTCATTGAGAGTCTTAGAAAGAGATGCTTTGAAAGAGTCTTATTACAGTGAGGGATGTTGTAAGACTCAGAGAGAGAGAGAGAGAGAAAGAGAGAGAGAGAGAGAGGTGTTGTAAGAGAGTTAGAGAGATTGTTCCTGTTAGGAGAGATTCTTATATATTAAAATGTTCATTGGACGTGTAGAAGAAGAAGAAGCTCTTTAAGTGTGGACATTATGATATTGAGATGTGTATGTAAAGACATATAACACAAATATATAATAGAATTGGACTTTACCTTTCTGTAAGAATCACAAGACAAGACGAGCTTTACAAAACACATAATGGTTTATTTTTCACACGGCCGTGTTCCATCACATAGAATTCAAAGTCTCACATTTTTTCCTTGAAGTGACGTCTCGCTTCTAGACGTCTGACTGTCTCTGAGTTTTCTCACTGACTGCCTAACTCTAACTCAAGTTTTTCTCTATTCCTAGAACTTTCTATTTTCCGTGACGTCATACACAGGTTAAAACATGTGCCTTCTTTCACGTGTTATGGACATACGTGTCCAAAACGTTTCCTATTTCTACAAAAGGAATTTTAACCTATATTCAATATGTTAAAAACATTATCTTATGAGCTGCATTCTTTCAATTTAAAATTTCATAACAAACTTGATAGTTAACATTCTTTCCTTGAAATATTTATCTTTATTCTAAACAAATGTTTGTTTTACATTTTTAAATTCTCACACGTAATCTATTTCTAAACTAGATTACGAGGTTCGAATTTCGTCTATGCTGTTTCATTTTCATTTTAAACTAAATTCTTACATGAAAAGGGGACATCCCTTATCATGTAACAATTGGAGTTCAGACGAGCACCTGCCATGGAATAACGATAAAACAAGGATAGGCTCGCAACGTCTCTTAAACCTATCCAGGTTGCTGGGTAAGATACTCTGTAGTGAAGTGGACCACCGGGTTGAAATGGTTAACCTAATATTATCTCTATTTTCTCCCAACTTCGTTATTCCTCAAAGTTGGTTTTAGGATTACTTCAGGTAAGGGCCATTAAACCTAACCAGTACTGATATTGGTAACCACTATTTGTCGAATACGAGGTGCTGCATGTGCTCTACGTTTACCTCGCCATTGCTTCCAGTCGGCTTGGATTTCTCCTTGTCACGGGAATGAAACAATACTAACTTGAAAGGGGTATGCTTAGAGATGAAACAACCCTTGCTACACCATTACATACATATTAACTTTACAGGGGCGATCCATTGTCTATACAGATCGAAGAAGGACCATATCTTTCTGATATGCCTATTGAAACTGTATCATTCTTTCTGCTCTGAAATTTATAAAGAAGGATTTGTGAATGTCAATGTATGCACCATTTTATATATCTTTAAACGAGCTGTCGACAAGTATTTAAACGCAGCAACACAAGCAGCAATCTGATTTCCAATCTGCGTCGCCTCGTTGTGATATCCAACAGTTATTCGGTTCCTGAGGTTCTCTACAGTGAAATGATGGGAAGGAGTACTCTTGCAACTTGGGTACTACGCAATATGGAATTGATTCTGCTAGACGTAGACCTAATAAAAGCGACACAAAAATGATGATGATGATAATAATAATAATAATAATAATAATAATAATAATAATAATAATAATAATAATAATAATAATAATAAAGTCTTCTGCATTAAGGATGCATCATCACCGAGCCATGAACAACAAATACAAATTTGTACACAGCTTACACCCAACAATTGCATTTCGATTTTCTTTTAGGTGTGGAGAACTGCAAGTCTTTAGAACTCCCTTCCTGAATACTGCTTTCCAAACTGTACTGATATGCATAAGTTCAAGTGTAACGTGAACAAACATCTTTCTACTCATCTCCCTTTATAATGCCCCCGCAAATTGTTCTCGATAGTAGCGCCCTACTTCAAAGTTGCACTTGCCTTGTTTGGGGTGAAGATTGAATAAAAAATAAAAATTCAATTTATTATTTTTATTATTATTATTATTATTATTATTATTATTATTATTATTATTATTATTATTATTATTATTATTGTTGTTGTTGTTATTATTGGCTCACATGGAGCTTTCACACAAGTCAACAAACGATCTGATTGGAAACCTGTGGTATTCTCTGGAAGCTGAGTGACAACAAGTCTCCCCAGACGTCTAGCTCTCTCCACCTCCTTCGATAGCATTTGTAAATGAATTTGCCTCATCGCAACAGCCGCTTACCACTGATTTCTCGCTGGTAGTGGCCATTGGTTTATAATGGAATTTGAGTGGCACTCAGCCTCTCCAAGGTCCCAGTTCTCTTTGCGCTTGTCCAGCCGATGTCTGGTTGGCGCTCGCTCCTCAGTCTTTCAGTCCTTATTGACCTTTCTCGGCCCTTTGGTATCATTTTTTTAGGGGGACGGTGATGAAACTATGGGGGATGCATGATGAGGGGTGAACTTGTAAATTATTATTATTATTATTATTATTATTATTATTATTATTATTATTATTATTATTATTCGGACTACTCTTCTTATCTTGGATGTTATTTCAAGTGCGCCTTTCCTAACTCAGGAATCTGCACGAACAGACTTCTTTATTTTCGTAGGACCGTAACCGAGGAGAATCCTCAAATAACTTTTTACTTTTATGCTTATTGTTTTATGTATTTATATACGTATTTCCGTATCCTTTATTGCCTGTTTCTATGTCCTTCCCTTCTTTCTCTCGTTTCCCCTTCCTAGTTTTTTCCTTCTTTTGTTATTGTCTTTTTTAATGATCTAAATTATTCATAATGGGCTATAGTTTTTTTTTTTAATATTACCTACATATATGCTACCCTTCCAAGTTACCCTTATATGTTGTACCGACTTTTAATAACGTTTTACCATATTATCCCATTCTTTCATTATTATTTCCTTTCTAAATATAAAAGAGCTGTTTAATTTTTTCTATATTTGCATTTTGCATAAACCCGGCATTTGTCGACTTTAGAACAGGAGCATTTCGCTTTGAAATGTTATGACGTTAATTTTCCTCTTAACCCGTCTTTGTTGCTTTAATTATATAATGAAGTTATATATATATATATATATATATATATATATACATATATATACATATATATATATATATATAGTAAATTATAAAATATATATGGCCAATAATCTACACTGAATATTCCACGTTTCATCCACTCTAGGACTCTTCAGGCTTATGCTCGAATTTTATGGTTGTTTGTCGTTTTTATATACGAACCTTCTATTGAGATTTTAGTTAGCCAATCAGTTTTCTAGTATCCACCGCGCCCTTCCTATTAGCCAATGAGCATGCACTTATCGGACAAAGGCCTATTTTACCTCTGGTTGACCTGTTCCTTTGTGTGTGCTCTATTTAGCCTGGATATCTAGTTTCTTGATCTAGATATCCAGGCTATAATATATATATATATATATATATATATATAAATGTATATATATATATATGTGGGGTGGGGGGGTCTATATATATATACATATATATATACATATATATATATATATATATATAGAGAGAGAGAGAGAGAGAGAGAATGAGAGAGAATGAGAGAGATTTAAAAGATGCGAACCGAATTATGAATTCATCATTGTTTCGTCTTTATTTATGCAGGTATTTAATAATTATTATAGTATATATATATATATATATATATATATATATATATATATGTGTGTGTGTGTGTGTGTGTGTATATATATATACATAAATTACAAAAGGTTTACCAAGGTAATCAAAATGGTAAACTTAAAATATATTATAAATATTAAAGACTTAATATTTACAAGTAAAGTAATCTCAACCATATATATATATATATATATATATATATATATATATATGTGTGTGTGTGTGTGTGTATGTGTGTGTGTGTGTGACTTTCATTTAATATTATATTGACAGTTTATACTTACACTGCATTGGAATAGTTTTCGTTAATCTCGGTAGAAGAGTAGTTGGCAATTTGGTTGTAGCGATTATGGTGGAGTATTTGTTCCTACTTCGTATTCATGGCGTATTCGCATCTGCCAGACACCTCTCTCATAGGAATATTCTATATATCGACTTGTTTTTAGAAGATAAACCCCTACAGGCTTTTTCTCATCCTTCTTTCGTGAAACGTACCTACAGTTTAATGCAGGTCCGTTCTCGGTTACTTTTGCACGCAACCAGATAGTGTTCTATGTGAAAGAGCCCTACTCACGTTAAAATGAAGTGTAACATGAGTTTTAGTGGGTAACGTCTTGAACACCGTCATAAGAATGAAGCCCACGTTCCATCAAAGGCTTAAATAGTGTTCTCCTGATTTCGGATGGATTCGAGTTCCATTCAAACAAATAAAATGGAACACTATGTTAATATATTTTTCCAGCGTGATTCATTAAATGTATCAACGATATCGCTTAGATATAACCTTAAAGCAGTTTAGTTTGCACAAATATGGATATGCAGGCGGTCTTGCTAATCGCTTAAAGCACCTTACTGGGGAATGCCGACTGACTTGTCTCAGCTATTTTTACATTCAGTTAGAAAACTGACCTTGTGCCACCACGTGCTAAAGCGAGAACATCGGAATATGCAATTGCCAATCCGTTAAGGTATCCAATCAGAAAATTCTGATGGGTATGTCTGCGGTATGTTGCCTACAAGCCAGAGAGCACCCTCGGGGGAACCGGCTATTACCTATGTTAAATCTCTTAATCTGCACAGTGCTTAAGTGAGAAAAACGTGCAACCTGCAGCTTTACTTCCATCCATCTGTATTCAGAAAAAAAAGAACAAAGTCTTCGATCCATAACTTTTATAAGTATATCTTTTAAGAATAAACATATTTTTTATGTTATATAAATGTTTTATTCGATGGACGCGAACTCAAGCGTCCACAAAATCCGTAGATATATAAAAACCAAAAAGAAAAAAAAAAAAAAATGCAATGTATGACGGTGGCGGTAGATGTCCGTCCAGCTAATAAAAATTGGCAATAAATGGTTATAAAAATGGACTCTTTGTCAGAAAACTAAAAGGTAAAAAGCTTTAAGTAGAGGGGTGGAGTTGAGGGCTAATCCAACACTAAATAAAGTCATCTTGGAGGTTTAAGGCGAAAACCGTCCCCCAAAAAAACTCTTAATGGATTGTCCAGTAAAAAAGAGATTTATGTAAAAGATTTACTGCTTATCTCGAAAAATCATATTTTTGTTGCTGTCAGAATTATTATTATTATTATTATTATTATTATTATTATTATTGCTGCTGCTATCAGAATTAATATTATTGTTGTTGTTATTATTATTATCATTATTATTATTATTATTATTACTATTATTATTATTATTATTATTATGTGTATTATTTATACCGTATTATTACTATTATTATTTCTACTACTTTTTTATTATAATTATTATTACCATTTATTATAATCGTATTATGATTATATTGTTACTTTATGATTATTACTTTATCATTATTATTATGTCTACTTTATTATTATTACTCCATTATTATTATTATTATTATTATTATTATTATTATTATTATTATTATTATTATTACTGTTTTATTATAATTGTTATTATGATTATATTATTATTTTAATTATTATTATTATTACCTTATCATGATTATCATTATTACTATTATTATTACTACTATAATTATTATTATCATAATTACTATAATTATTATTATTAATTTATTATTATTATTATTATTATTAGTAGTAGTAGTAGTAGTAGTAGTAGTAGTAGTAGTATTGTTATTGTTATCATTATTTATTATTATTGCTGCTATCGTCCTCTTCGTATTATTATTGTTTGTGTTCTTACTTTATAGTATTGCTGTCAAATTTTTTTTCTTCTTCTGCTTCTTCTTATTATTATTATCATTATTATTATTAATATTATTTTGTTTTCTAATTCGAAGTTTAATTTTAAAAATATAAATATTAATTGCTTATGTTTCTGCATATCGTTATTCTTTTTCATTTCCTTCTGTTTCTTATTATTTCCTTAAGTTCTAAACATAGTACCCTTGTAAATTGTTTCCCAAAAAGTGGCCGCCTACATCAAAGTGACGGTCTGCCTTGTCGTTTCGTGTGAAAAATGCACATCGTAATTTATACTTATTTTTCTTCTTCTTTTCCGTCATATTTCACGAGGTTTTATTCTTGTTCTTCTACTTTGCATTTTCCGTTTTGGTATATTGTTTCGCTTTTTTTTTCATCCGGCTTCATTATTCGTTCTTTTCTTCATATTGATATTAAAAAAAAATAATTACTCTAAAACTACAACTTGTCTTATTTTTAATTTCGGCTCCCCGCATTTCCGTTTTTATTTTTCTTATTTTCCTTCTTTTTCTCATTCTTCTCCATTATTATTATTATTATTATTATTATTATTATTATTATTATTATTATTATTATTATTATTATTATTATTATTATTATTATTATTATTATTATTGTTGTTAATATTATTGTTATTATTATTATTGTTATTATTATTTTCGTAGTTATTATTATTATTATTGTCATTATTATTGATATTATTATTGTTGTTATTATGGTTATTATTATTGCTATTATTATTGTAATTATTATTATTGTTATTATTCTTCTTATTATTATTATTGCTATTATTATTATTATTATTATCGTTATTATCATTGTTATTTTTTGTTATTGTTATTATTGTTATTATTATTGTTATTATTATTATGTTATTATTATTATGTTATTATTATCATTTCTATTATTATTGTTATTATTATTGTTATTATTATTGTTATTATAATTAAGGGTATTATTATTGTTATTACCATTGTTATTATTATTATTGTTATTGTTATTATTATTGCTATTATTATTGTTATTAATATTATTGTTATTGATATTGTAATTTTTATTGTTATTATTATTATTGTTATCATTGTTATTATTATCGTTATTATTATTGTTGTACTTATTATTATTATTATTATTATTATTACTTTAATATTTGTTTTCTCTTAAAGTTTTCACACATGCCACTATAAAAGACGTATTTCCGGGTGTCGAAGTGACAAAAAGTCTCCCTAGATTTTCAATCCACTATACCTGTTTCGATAACACCTGCAAATGAATTTGCATTATCGCACCCGCTGTTTACCATATATTTATCACTGGCAATGACAACTGACCCTCCCTGAAAATTGGGGGTGCAATAAACTTTCTCATTGTCGTATTCCTAATCACCTAGTAGTTGTCTGATTAGAGCTTTGCCTGTTCGCTTCTTTTTTTTTACTTAAGAATCATCACTTATCAAGGCCCGATGGTCAATCGAGGATAAACGTTAATGAACGTAAGGTAGTAGTGTGGTAACAGTTAATTGTGTCAATTCGATAGATTTTGATTATTTATGGGGACGGCTAAACAAGAACTAATATACATTTGGTTTAAAGCTTACCATGTTGTATTCAACCAGGAAGAAGACCAGCGGAATATTGTCTTACAGGCGAGATGTTCTGGGAGAAATGATTTGTTCATGGAATTTGCGTTTAGATTTAAGCACAGATAGAGAGTGGTGGGAATCGTATGTAGTGGTTGTAGTTAGTCGTGTGTTTTTTTACGTTTGTCAAAGGGGAATATAGATAAGATTAAATCGAGTCCTGCAGTACGCCTTGACTATTCATGATTATTAAGTTTAGAGCCAGTTAACGGTAAAATTACTTTCTTTTCGCTTTGGTAGGGTAACTTACAACTGTCTATATAATGATTAAATTAAATTTTTCTTTCGCTCTGACATTAATATTAAAAGCCTACATTTTCTACTTAAAATTACTAAAACGAATTTCTTAATATCATGGATATGCGAGCGACTACATGGAGGTTTACGCAGTTGCATATTCTTTTGAAAAAACAGCGTTAGTTAATTACTTATACATTTTCTATGGTTTTTATGAGATTATTGATTTCGTTCATTTATTACACTGAATTCTTTGTAGATGTATATATAACGTGCCCTTTTTGGTGGTTGTACGGGAAAACTCTCTACCAAACTTGATAGAGTGCAAAATAGAATTCGTAGCCTCGTAGGAAATATCCTTTTCTCTTCCTTGCAACCTCTATCTCACAGAAGAGATGTTGCGAGTTTGTCTCTGATGTATCCTTATTTTCATGGAAGGTGTTCAACTGAGCTTCAATCTATGGTCCCCCCTCGCCAAACTTTCACAAGAAACACTCGTCTAGCTGTACCCACTATCAATAATTCCCCCACTCTTTATCTGTGCCTAAACCTAAACGTAGATTCCATGAACAAAGTTTCTTTCTTAGAACTGCACGCCTGTGGAATTGTCTTCCATTTTCCTGCTTCCCGGCTGACTACAATATGGTTGTGTTCAAGTCTAACGTAAATAAGTTCTTGATGAGCCGTTCTATATAAGTTATCAAATTTACCAAATGTTCATTACTAATGATTACTATATCGTCCAATGTCTACTGTACACTCTTTAACCCTTATCATTGAGTGGCCTCTTGGCCTTGATAAGTGGTGATGCCTATGTAAAAAAAAAAAACAAAACAAAAAACTCTTCTCTGAATATCTGAGCTGCAGACTATATATAAGAGATTGGGACCTGTAGACCACTTCCGATCAGGTTTTTAGCCGGCAAAACATTTTGCTAAGGTTCAAAATTGAAAACATAACAGTTAACCTTGTCAAAATCGTGTAAAACATTACGCCCGCTAGCATTTTTAAGCAGCGCAAAACTAAAAACTCATAGCTGAAAATCGCTAAATGTTAAACCTTTCGAATCCATCTTCCGGTAGCTCAGACGGTTCTATGCTGAAGAGATACATAACAACCAAAGCTGAAGTGTTAAAAGATCTGTTTTCGCTTCTAGGAGATTGTACCAAGGGCATACTTTTTTATATAACTTTAAAAATCATTACTATATTACTTGGAAAACAATAATTAGTAAGATATCTGCATGTTATCGATGCCTCCGTTCAGCCTCGAAAGCCAATGATACCCCCCTGCAGGGGTAGCTGCACGTGTAATTATGTGGCAAGTGGTGTACAATCCCAACCACACCTCTCCTGAATCGGCACTGTTTGAGTCCAGTGGGAAGAAGTCTATGACAACTGGAAACGTTGCTGAGATGAGCGGAGAGCACATACCGCTACTTTAGGTCGCAAATGGTAACCCATCTGGTACTGGGCAGTCTCCACGTTGCTTAACTTCGGTGATCTGACAAGAACCGATGTGTCCAACTTGATTATACTGTATGCATGAATCAAAATGTAATATTTATGTGTATTCTACGATCGGGCAACGCCGGGCGGCCTGCTAGTACTATTATACACTCCTACTATGTTATTCTTCTTTATTATCTTCGTTATCTTCTTTTCTTTAGTATTTTTTACTTCTTTCCTTCTTCTTCATCTTATTATTTTTTTTCTTTTTATTCTTTGTTTTTCTTTTCTTGATCTTCGTCTTCTTTTTTCTTTCTCTATCTACACCCTCTTCTGCACTGTCTTCTTATAATTTTGCTCTTCCATTAATAACCGTTCTTTGTTAAGTTCTCCTTCTACCTGTTTTAAACAATCATTTAGTTTTCTTTTTGGATCTCATGTTTTTTTTTTCATATTATCTCTACCTTTGCATAAAGTTCTTGTGATATTTTTTATCTTTTTTTTATTTGTCTTTTTTTTCACTTTAGTTTGCCTCTTATCTTCCTGTTTCTAACTCTTATCTTAATATATCTACTTTAGGTGGGAGTAAGAATCTTTGGATAAAGTCTCTTTTAAAAATCTACCAATTAATTATTCCATCAATACGAAATTTTGACCTATCATTAAGTGAAGAATTTATTTTATAACAGTGTAATTGTGTACTATATATATACATATATATATATATATGTATATATATGTAATATATATATATATATATGTAATATATATATATATATATATATATATATTACATATATATATATATATATATATATATATATTACATAAGTTCGGTCATAAAAATACGATTTGTGATTCTTTTTTTATTTCCACAGGCAAACAACACCGCAGCTCACAAGAGCCATTAGAGTCAACAAACAGAAACTGGATCTTGTGAGTTGCAAGGTTGTCTGGCTGTAGAAATAATTATATAATCTCTCACATTCTGAAAATTCGATTATTTCTTTCTATAGTCAAGCGGAATAAGGCGATAGGAGCCATTTCTTTTGGAACGTCTCTAGCTTTTTTTTTACACAGTGATCACCACTTATCAAGGCACGGAAGCCACTCAGGGATAAGGGTTATTGCAAGTACATTACGTTAGTGTGGAGATTTGATGAAGTGTTTACTTAAGGGGGCGGTTCATTAGGAATTTGTTAACGTTGGACTTGAAGACATCCAAGTTGTAGTCAGGTGGGAAGCAGGCAGACGGAACAGAGTTCCACAGGCGTGCAGTTCTAAGAAAGAAGCTTTGTTCATGGAATCTACGTTTTGATTTAGGCACAGATATAGAGTGGGGGAAATTTTTCACAGTGGATTCAGCCAGACGGCTGTTTTTCGTGAAAGATTGGCGAGGGGGGCCAGAGATTGGAGTTCAGGCGAGCACCTGCCATGGAAATAACGATAAAACAAGGATAGACTCGCAATGTCTCTTCTGTGGGAGAGAGGTTGCAGGGTGGAGAAAAGGGCATCCCCCACTAAGCCACGAAGTCTATTTTGTACTCTGTCAGGGCAGGATAGGCTGTTTTTAGCAGTTCCTGTCCAGACGTACTTGGCTTTTATATAGATAGAGAATTGCATAAGTAGTGAGATATCTTCTGGAGCGGTAGAAGGATCCCACCATCTTTCCAGCGACCTTGGCAACAGACTTGATGTACGTGTTCCATTTCAGATCAGGAGTAAAGGTCAAGCCCAGAAGCTTGTCAAAAAACGGGGCCTCACCCAGACGAGAGCCATCCATCCCAATTGATGTCAGATGGGGATCAGAGCGTTGATGATGTAAGGAGAGGAGTTTGGTTTAGGATGCATGTATTGTCTACTTGACCTATTGTCTTTCTATTTTTCATTTTTCCTTGCTTATTTTATTTTTATGAAGTTTTTTTATGTTTCTTCTTTCTCCTTTTCTTCTACAACGCATTGTACTTTTTCTCTTTTTTCTGTAAACAAGCCTGCTCTATTTTAGTTCATCCGAATTATTTAGTTCTTACCTATTATTTCAGTTGTACAGAATAATATTAATACCATGGATACAATTTTCGAAACATTTCGAATAACGAAAACTTCTTGATTATTCAGATATTTTTTGTCTTCAATATTTATGAAACAGTTGGAAATTCAACCCATATAGTGGCTGAATCTACCGAGATTGTATATATATATATATATATATATATATATATATATATATATATATATATGTATGTATATATATATATATATATATATATATATATATATATATATATATATATGATGAGTCGTAAACGACGGAACACGTGTCAGTGGATGATTATATTTTTTAAAAATATATGTGCCGCTCCCAATAGTAGGGTTTCCAAATAGGTTAAAGAGAAAATAATTCCCAACTCGCATTTAGGTAATTATGCACTTTCATAAATAATTGAATTCATTTTAAACGTATCGCAAAAAAAAAATATATATATATATATTTATATATATATATATATATATATATATATATATATATATATTATTATTATTATTATTCTTTACTATAATATTTATTAAATACCTACAGACATTTGTGTTTTATCCTTTCGGGAATCATCAGTGCAGAGTCTCACGATTAACGCCAATCGAGAGATTCGAACACCGGCAACAGAAGTCATGTCTGGCTTCATTATAAAGGACCCAGACCACTAGGCTACCGTAAACCGCGAGAGATGAAGTTGAAATTATTCTTATAAAATGCTTTTAGCGTCAGACAGTGATCTAATCATGATATGACGATCTGCGCACATGAGCTAAGTTGACCGACTTTATTTCAACTGGAAGTGCTCAACGATAAGAAACGAGTTTCTTAAAGAGGCTGATAGTATTACTTACTATAATAATTATTAAATACCTACACATCAGTACAGGGTGCTCGATTAACGCCAGTCGAGAGATTCGAACCCCCTGACAACAGAAGTAATATTTATATATATATATATATATATATATATATATAATATATATATATATATATATATATATATATATATATATATATACAGTGATGATCATATTTATTGGCACGGTAAAATAAAAGTTAAATTTTGTCTAATAAATTCTAAAAAAGGGATTAAATTAAAGAAAATAACAAAGTATATTATGTATTTTTAACTGGCCTTTCCGATGCAGCAATCGGATTTTAGAAAAAATAAATAACAAAGTAACAACAAACATAATTGCAAAAAACCCTTGTTCAAAATTATTGGCACGGCTTTGTTTTTCTTTTAGTATCAGTATAATATCAATCAATTTCCGGTTTACGTCCTTTCTGAACTTTTTTATAGCCATATTATGCTTGTTTAACGCTAATTCAGTGAATAATTTTTTTCAGATAATTTTTAGATAGCGATTTATTTAAACTATTATAAGTGACTAAATTATAATTTTCAATCGCCATGGTTAAAACTAAGGAACACAGCGAAGACGTCAGGAAGCTTGTTGTAGCATGCCATACCAATGGGGAGGGCTATGATAAGATTTCAAAGAAGCTAAACCTTCCCAAATCCACTGTTAGAGCCATAATAAACAAGTTCAAATCGCAAGGCCACGTTATGAGTTTAGAGGGTAGAGGGAGAAAAAGGATTCTTTCCCCAAGAGATGAACGGAAAATTGTTCGACAAGTAAAACAAAACCCAAGGATCTATGTTGGGGAGATTGTTGATGAACAGAGCACCTCTGGAGTGAATGTATCTCGAAATACAGTTGGTAGAGTTTTGAAGAGAGCTGGTTTAAAAGCATGTCGTCCGAGAAAGACTCCCTTATTGAAGCCTATGCACCTGAAAGCAAGGCTAGCCTTTGCAAAACGTCATATTGATAAAGATGTTGCATTCTGGAAACGTGTTCTATGGACTGACGAAACGAAAATAGAGTTATTTGGCCATAATAAAGTGTCTTATATTTACAGAAAATCTGGCGAAGCTTTCCTGCCTAAGAACACCATACCCACAGTGAAGCACGGTGGAGGCAGTTTGATGTTTTGGGGATCCTTTGCTGCCTCTGGACCAGGGCAACTTGTTAAGGTCACAGGTAGCATATAAAAGGATGATTATGTTAAAATATTGGATGAAAACCTGAAAGACTCTGCTAAAGAGCTCTCACTTGGTCGTCGTTGGTGGTTCATGCAAGATAATGACCCAAAGCATTCGGCTAAACTGACTAAGAAATGGCTTGAGGACAATCATATTAATGTTTTGGAGTGGCCATCACAAAGCCCAGACCTTAATCCAATTGGAAATTTATGGAGAACATTAAAATTGAGGGTAATGCAAAGGAAGCCTAAGAATCTTATTCAATTGGAGGATTATTGTCAGGAAGAGTGGGCTAAAATTACTACTGAAGAGTGCAACAACTTGGTTGTAAACTATGAAAAGCGACTGAAGAAGGTAATCAAGGCCAAAGGCTATACAATTGATTATTAAATAAATCGTGCCAATAATTTTGAACAAGGGTTTTTTGCAATTTGATCATCACTGTATATATATGTGTGTGTGTGTGTGTGTGTGTGTGTGTGTGTGTGTGTGTGTGTGTGTGAAAAATATTATACACAAAATATTTCGGCCACGAAAAAAAAATAACTCTAAAATAAAATGTATTATTTATTACAAAAAAATTTAAAATAAGCCAATTTTCAATAAGCAAACACCCTGCATCCGACGACAGTGTGCTCAAAACTAGAAATGCTGTGTACGTCTTTAACTGTCCCATAGGATAATCTGTCTCCAAAAATAACACGTACATTGGCATGACTCGAACCAGCATCACTAGTCGAATGTCACCTATCTTTACCGATGTCACCTATCTTTACCGAATGCTTCCATATGTCAACACATCACAGCACACGAATACCCTCAAAACCGAATTTAGAGATATACTAATAAAAACACTGCCATTTTAGCTATCTCACATTGAGATTTCGCCTCCCAATTATTGAAGCTTCTTAATCCAATCATTAATCAAGCTCATTACGAAATGCATGGAATTCTCAAATGCTTTTTCTTATCTTTCATCAATCGAGGACGACTTATTGCGGTCGAAAACGTTCGCGAATTTCTTTTTACACTCGTCAAAAAGAAAAAAAAAGAAATTGTACGTGAAACAAACAAGAGTTGTCTTTTGCTTTAATGAAAAGCCAATGAAGTAGAAAATGGTGCTAATCATTATATATATATATATATATATATATATATATATATATATATAATGATTAGTTTTTTTGGAAAAAGAATTCCAGCAGAGTGCTCAATTAAAAGGAAAATCCAAATTTTAAGAGCGTACTTATATTTTGTGTACAGAAAGTTGTTAGTTGAGACAGGTCATTGGTACCGTCGGTTTCAAGCCCGATAATAAGGCCCGTTTAAGGTATCCTTATCAAGCTCTCTTCAGCCAATATTCGTCTCTAGGTAAGGTTGACACTGTTGTCAAACTTACAACTTCCAAACTTCTGTGTACGTAACACACCTTCTCTCAACTCCCAACGGACTTCTGCTAATTCAACTTATTTCTTCAAAATCCAACTTCAAAATGAACGTCCCTCTAAAAAATCAACCCTCTTTTATCTCCAACAAGGAGCATCTCATTTGCATATCGGGTGGTCACATTGCAGGCATATAAAGAGATAAGGCAGCCATTTTTGTTTCTTTCTTCTTCGTTCATTTCATTCCACGACCGACCCGTTGAATTATGCACACGTACTAATTAGGTAAGTTGCACATTGGCTGAAGAGAGCTTGATAAGGATACCTTAAACGGGCCTTATTATCGGGCTTGAAACCGACGGTACCAATGACCTGTCTCAACTAACAACTTTCTGTACACAATATATATATATATATATATATATATATATATATATATATATATATCCCGTAAAAAAATGATTGACTTAGAATGGTCGCTTTATGCTAAGATGATTGTTGAATACTAAATAATCGTATATTAATCCCTACATCAAACGACGTTTCGGTAACATTTATGACAAATTTCAACCAGATCAACTAGTTCTTTTAGATTAAAAGTTGAACGGACAATTAGACAGATATGAAGAGAGAGATTAAGCAAATAATAATATAGATGTATGCACACACAGACAAAAAAACACACACACACACCTATATATATATACATATATATATGTATATATATATATATATATATATATATATATATATATATATATATATATATATATAAATATTGATTTTTCATAGCATGCAATAAAGAGATTTATTTTTCTTGGAACTGCTTCAATATAAAAAAAGCTCTCGTGGTGTCGATTCGATTTTTATTACAAATTCCTCTTTCTAGGCATATAGTGTTAATAGCATGTGCATGCTGAAAGGGATTCAGACATTTTAAAATGAATATGTAATATTGAAATGATAAAATCCTCACTCTTCGACCTTAAAACAATTCACGAAAGATTAAAGATTAAGTATAACTCATGGAAAAAACTGCCCAGTTGCCATTTGCATGTTAGCTTTTTTTTTAACTACGTATACTCACATGAATATCTGTTTTAGTATTCATTTACTTTTATTATTAAATACTATACTTGCATACTTGGAAATGCGTGTTTCTGTCTTTTCGCCGTCGTCATAGTATATTTTTATGCACGTAAAATAATATTGAATAATATAAGAAAAAATAAGAAAAATGAAAAAATATAGCCCCATAAAAAATAAGGGCGATCTATTCATAGCGGAAAAATTATTAAAAAAATATTTAAAAATAAAAGCGTTTCAAATTTTCTAATACCGCTAAAAAACACCAACATATATATATATATATATATATATATATATATATATATATATATATATATATATATATATATATATATATATATTCTTCTGTATCTAAGCTAAACAGTATATCAAGCTTTCTATTTTATGGAAAATTTTAAAGAAGCTGTATATATCCCCTACATTCCCTATATATATATATATATATATATATATATATATATATATATATATATATATATGAAATAAAATGGAGGTGGAAGGACCTGGATACTCAACGTTTCGCCCGATCTATGCGGGCTTCTTCAAGAGGGATGGTCATCCCTCTTGAAGAAGCCCGCATAGATCGTTAAGTATCCAGGTCCTTCCACCTCCATTTTATTTCATATCGTCGGATTTAATCCAGCTCAACAATCATATATATATATATATATATATATATATATATATATATATATATATATATATATATATATATATAGATGTGTGTCTGTGTCTGTGTACGTATATAGGGTGGCCCACTTAAAAAGAACGCAGAAAATGTAGTAGAGAGGAGGAACATTCTTTTATTGTTTAAATTACCTTTAGAATTTTTTTTTGTTTTGTTTTTTTACACAGTGATCACCACTTAGCAAGGCACGGAAGCCACTCAGGGATAAGGGTTATTGCAAGTACATTACGTTAGTGTGGAGATTTGATGAAGTGTTTACTTAAGTGGGCAGTTCATTAGGAATTTGTTAACATTGGACTTGAAGACATCCAAGTTGTAGTCCGGAGGGAAGCAAGCAGATGGAACAGAGTTCCACAGGCGTGCAGTTCTAAGAAAGAAGCTTTGTTCATGGAATCCACGTTTTGATTTAGGCACAGATATAGAGTGGGGGAAAATTTTCACAGTGGATTCAGCTAGACGGGTGTTTTTCGTGAAAGATTGGGGAAGGGGGCCAGAGATTGGAGTTCAGACGAGCACCTGCCATGGAAATAACGATAAAACAAGAATAGGCTCGCAACGTCTCTTCTGTGGGAGAGAGGTTGCAGGGTAGAGAATTTTAATTACCAGTGGTGTTATAAAATACGCTGGAAGTGTTCCTGGATGAACTTATACTTTTCTGGCTCCGTTAATAACGTTTGAAAACACTGCTTGTAAATATTCTCGAATGATTCTCCTGACAGCGTTGGTAATGATTTTCTTTACCTATTCTAGATTGTGATGATTATTTGAATAAACTTTTTGTATTAAAGCCCCCTAAACATTAAATCGCATGATGTCTAGTCCGGGGAACGTGGTTGCCATAATCATTTGCTTATTGTTCTCTCTTGTGTAAACATGTTATGAACTCGTGAAATCTGCGAGACGTTTGGCCTGTCAGGCGATCTTGTTGGAAAAATAATAGCATTCTGTCCTTTCGTGTCAGTTGGTCGTTAAGAGAAAGATTAGAGGAAATCAGGCTCTGAGGTTTAAACTTGTAAGCTTTTTTAAATCGAGCTATTTTCCTATATATATATATATATATATATATACTAGCAGGGGTTACCCGGCGTTGCCTGGGTGACCGGCACCCTTCCCACTCCGAGGGGTAACAAAAAAGTCACCCCTCTGGATTTACATGCTTGGTGCCGGCCTCCCCCCTTCAGGGAGAGATAATCCCCAACTCCACCAGGGAGGAGGGTGCCTTGAGGCTCCCCCCCACCCAAGAAAAAAGTCACCTCCTTCTGGCCTCTTCGCCCCCCCACCCTTGGGGGGACACCTGTTCCCTCCTTTGGGGGAGAAACTGCTAAGCGCCCCCCTTTCGGGTGAGAAAATGGCAGGCTTCCCCTTTTGGTGGGGGGATGGTGGCGTGGCCTTCGTTATAAAGATGGCCGGCCAGCTAGAAAAATGACGTCATCGCCGAGGTCCCAACAAGCAAGATATGTGGAACTCTTAGACTGTCAATAATGAACAGTAATTTTTACAGACAGCGTTACAAAACTTCAAAATTGGATTGAAATAAAGAACACGATGATTTATACTGAAACTCATCTAATATTAATAATAAAAAAATAATAAAAAACACAAGTTGTTTGTTTAAGTATTTTAAGCAATTGAATATTTCGTTGTATTATAGATTTTAAAGATTAGAATGCGTTCTTTAATTACTTATAAATTACATTATAAAAAAGTGAAGGAACACGATTTGATTTGTAGTAAACTTGAATTTTATTTAATATAATTAAATGAAAATTATGCATGTAAGATTATGAATATTTGAAGCAGAACACAAGCAAAACATTTGATATGAGTTGAGACAATAAACAAATATTAAAATTAAACTATTTTTTAATCAAAATGAATTTTTTTAAAATCAAAATGAATGTTTTTTAATCGAAATGAACAATATTTTTTAAAATCAAAATGAATATTTTTTTAATCAAAATGAATATTTTTTAATCAAAATGAACCACAATATTTTTAAATACAAATGAACCACAATATTTTTTCAAAATCAAAAACAATATTTTTAATGGGTTTGTATTACTGTACACATAGATTCGAAAAAGTGGCCAAAAACAAATATATAACTAATAAATGTTATCAAAGGCAAGATATGTTACTTTTCTACCAAACTGGATATATTTTTCGTATTTTTAATCAATGTAACATGTTTATTCAGCTCGAAAACCATACAGTGTTAACCGATGTATTAGAACATTCAAGATAGCGTCAGACTCCCTCTTAAACACCGTAAGTTTGGGAAAAGGTGTTATAAATAAAAAACTGAATAAAATACTGTTAAAAACTCGCTCAATATATGTTACCGTGACATAGCTTGACATATATTCGGCGGGTTTTTAATAGTATTTTTTCTAGTTTTTTTTTTTTACTTATAACACCTTTTTCCATACTTACCGTGTTAAAGACGGAGTGAGGCGCCATCTTGAATTTTCCAATACATCGGTAAACAATGTATGGTTTTCGAACTGAATAAACATGTTACATTGAATAAAAACACGAAAAATATATCCAGTATGGTTGAAAAGTAACTTATCTTGCCTTTGATAACATGTATTTGTTATATATTTGTTTTTTGACAACTTTTTCGAATCTATGTGTACAGTAATACAAACCCGTTTTTCGAGCTGAATGAATATGTTACATTGAATAAAAACACGAAAAATATATCCAGTTTGTTATAAAAGTAACTTATCTTGCCTTTGATAACATTTATTTGTTATATATTTGTATTTGACAACTTTTTCGAATCTATGTGTACAGTAATACAAACTCGAAATTAATTTAAGACCACGAGTGAACGCGCGTTTTTTTTAATGTAGTTGCATATATATATATATATATATATATATATATATATATATATATATATATATATATATAAATAAGTATTTTTAAATTTTATCTTTCTAGCTTTAAAAAAAAGTTTTAAAATTTTATCAGCCGGCATAATTTATTTTTTAATATTGAAAAATTTCAGGAAAATTAATTTTTGCTAGATTTTTAAAACATGTGTGTCAACAGCTTAAAAAAATCGTCTCTTTAAAAGAACATGGTTTAAAGAGTGTGTGGGCGTGTGTGCGCGTGTGCTGGGTAGTAGTAGTAGTACTAATAATCTGTCCAGCGTTTGTTTTCGTGTTGTGTGTACGTGTGTGCGGCTAGCGCCAGAATGGCGGACGTGGTGTCGAGGTTGGATTGTGATTGCTGGTATAAGTTTCGAAATTTCTAATTTGTAAATGGCAAGTTAGGAAAAAATCCCTTCCAAGATGGACAATAAATCAGGGCATAATATTTTATGGTAAATTTAAGAGCGAAGGAACCATAGTTTTTTAGGAGATGTGATTATTGGATTAACCAATAAGAAATCGTCTGTGGCACACACATCTCTGTTTTTATATATATATATATATATATATATATATGTGTGTGTGTGTGTGTGCGCGCACGCGCGCGTGTGTGTAGTATACGCAATTTCTTTAAAACATTTGAAACTATATTAAAATTGTCAGTCCTTGGAACATTATTTTGTCAGTAAGTCAATTAATCTCCCGTATCGCTGAATACTTTTACTTCCATTATCAAACAATAGTACAATAGTACCAATGTTCTTAACAGATCATCAGTTGTTTACCATAAAATACTGTTCCGCTAATTTGAAAAAAAAATGAAATAGTACATTAAATCATGGCTCCCAGCAGTGTTGATTAAAGACCACCTCCCTCATACACATGAAAAAAAAATTCTGATACTGGATCCAGTTATTTCCATCACGATTAATTTAGGCTAATCTTTTTCTGAAATTCAAATCTATATCTGTATCCTCCGTTCTGTTCTCTACAATTTTGTGTGCCTATTTACAAACTACTGTTTTTATACAGTGTTTGGTTTAATTCATTCTACAAGTTTTCGCCCCCTTTTTTGTTATTAGTATTATTTTATATATAATATTAATAAGAAAAAAATGTAAGATATATATACCAAAGGGCATGAGATTATAAATAATATATTTACTCATATAACCAGATCTGTAGATATTAAAACACTGTACGATCATTACAGACTCGTTCATTTTTAGCTCCATGCACATATTGAGCACTTTTTAATTAAATATGTCTTTTAGCTCATATTACCAATATGCTGGAACTTTATTAACCAATCATATATATATATATATATATATATATATATATATATATATATATATATATATATTGTATGTTTGCATATATATAATTATTAACTATTCAGATATATATATATTGTATGTTTGCATATATATATATATATAATATATATATATATATATATATCAATTATATATATGTGTCAGGTCATGTCATATGCTACTGGTACCATGTAATTCAGTACTACCTGCCTCATGGTCGGTTCACCGGCGACTAAACTGGTTTCCCCACCAGACTTGTTTTGTGAGGAGGGCGGCTAGTCTCCCTGAAGGATTGAAAACGAGACCTTCCAAAGGGCGAATGAACTCTTTTTCTGGGTCAACGGCCAACTAGCACCTATATATTTGTGTGTGTATATGTGTATTGGGGTGGAGAGGGCTCCCGTAAGCCGTGGTGAAGGCAGCCTGTCTAGGAGAAGCAAATCTCTGATTTAAAAACCCCATAAAGCGGGATATCAGTACCCGCATTAAGCTGGTCTGCAGTTTAATTTGTTGCTGGCTATCTTGCTCTTGCTTGTTGCTGGATATCAACATTTTGAACCGAGAGAGAGACTTAGCTGTCGTACAAAGCTAAGACTCTGTAACATCATCTTTGTATAGATACTCCCTCAGGCATTTGGGCTCATGGATTTTAAATGTCTGAGGGAGTGGCACTCGTCTGACAAGACGTTGCAATCATCATCATATATATATGCATATATACATATATATATATATATGCAAACATACAATCACACACACACACATATATATGCATATGAATATATATGATGAGTATATTTTATGACAATAAAGCTAAAAGATTTTTTCCGTTTAATCATCATAAGGAATCGTCAGGCAAACACACATGCACGCTCTATACGTACCAAACTAAACACCCCATATATATATATATATATATATATATATATATATATATATATATATATATATATATATATATATATATACATATATATATATATTCATTATTTGAGTTTTTTTCACTGCTATTCGTTTTCTGCACAATCTCTTTCTCAATTATATCCTTCTGTTTGTGCTGTTCTTAATGTTGGGATTGATTTTTCTGTAAGGTCTTCTATTGATCGCCCTTTCAATAGGAAGATGTGTAATTGCCTGAGGGCTGATTGGGATGGGCTTCCCAGCTTCCTTTGTAGCGTTCCACTGGGTGCCATCTTTTTTATGCCTCCTACAAATGCTGTTTAAAAGGAAGTTACTGTCTGGTTTATCGTTGAATTGCATCTTCATTTCTTTTTCTCTTACTTGGTTTCATTAGTTTGCGCTTTTGCAATTAACCATCGTAATCAAAAATTCGTTCAGTATCTTCGAGATTGTTCTGAAGCTTTTAGATAACTGTACAGCAAACGTAGCGATACCTGCTGGATAGCATTTTTTTGTGCTAAATCCAGCTTCTCTAAAAGCTACTTACAAATGTCTGAACTAATAAAAACACTTGCACACACACGCATATTTGTATTTATTTATACAATTAAAGAAATACCAAAATATATATGATTAAAAAATGCGAATTGTTAAACATGAAAGATGTTTATCTATTAAAGCGATGATTGGGATGCGGTTCGCAGCTTCCTATGTAACGTTCCATAGGGCCCTATATTTTGTAGGTAACCAAACGTTGCTGCAAAGGAGATTGCTGTGTACCTACTTATTGACAATGATATCTTAGGTTTGAATACAACCCCCTTTCCTTTATATAGTCTTCATCAGTTTGCGTTTTTTTTTCAATTGTACATAGTAATCATTAATTTAATCAGTATTGTCAAGATCGTTTCGATACATCTAGAGCTACAGAAATGCTGTCTGTAAAGGAGTAATTTTGGGTTAAAACTAGCTAATCACAGAGGATTTGTGACTTTATACCATCACAAAACAACCGTCCCCGTTAATAGAGAAGCTATAAAAGTTGAGTTTATAGTGAGAAATATTTCTACCCCGTTATTTGATGGTCTCCGGGTTATTCCAGCATCTATGAAGATTATGATCGCTAGAGTTTTGCTCACAATTGTTCTATTTATGATTCTGATACTGTTCTTTCTGTTTTTCTTTTGAAACCTGATGAGTATGTCGATTCTATAAATATCAATGAAGGTCGCTAAGGCTATTTCTGATCTTTATCGATTTAAGCCCGCTGGTCCTGATAAATATCCATTTTTTTTCATGCTGAGAATTTTGCGCTTGAAATTTATTCTATTCTATCAAAATCATTCAATCTCTGTTTATCCCAATCATGTATCCCTTTTTTGCTGATTTTTTTTTGTTCGATCTCTTCAAACAAAGGCGAGTTGTCGGTCTGACCCAATTAAATGTTTGCTGTAAAAATATAAAAAAAGTAGTTATTTTCACAGGTATTAGAAAAAATCTACAGCTTAATAAATCAATTTTTAGAAGGAAATAAATTATGAAGCTAAAAATAACATATTTTACCATAAATGGCGTTTGTAATTATAATTTTATATAATTATTAAAATAAAATCATTTGCCTGTAAAGTTGCATTAAAAGTCGTGAAAACACTTAAATAAATATTTAGACGTGACTGGGTTCCTATACCTACAATCAACGATGGCGGCGGTACCTAAAATGTAAAAGCAATCATTTGAATTTATTAAAGTATAAAATTATATGCTAATATTTTTGCATATTTTATAACCAATCATTGTAAATTTCATTTAGACATAAAGAAAATAGTTCAACTGATTCGAAAATATTCCAAGAAAATATTTGTTTTATTTACATTCTGCTAAAACGAGGTTGAAAGCGCTTTTTGAAAATTTCAAAACTTAAAATTCTATTAACATTATAAAAAAGTATCATATTAATCTGCTTTTAAAATAATAAACTGCAGGGTTTTGTCACTCTGATGAAATCAAAGGTTGTTCAGAAATAACGTATGTTCATACAGTTAAAAAAGCTTTAGAAAAAGCAGTTTTCAATCGATCGGCGGTCACTATATATATATATATATATATATATATATATATATATATATATATATATATATATATACATATATATACATATATATGTCTGAAGAATCCTAGAGTGGATGAAACGCGGAATATTCAGTGTAGCTTTATCGCAATATATATTTTATAACTTACTATATATATATATATATATATATATATATATATATATATATATACATATTTATATATACACATATATATATGTATATATATATGCATGTATATAGTAATTTATCAAATATATATGGCGATTAAGCTGCACTAAACATTCGGCGTTTCATCCACTATAGGATTCGTCAGGCTTATGCGCGAATTCTGTGGTTGTTTCTCGTTTTTATATATGTTGAGGATTTTAGTTAGCCAATCAGCTTTCTAGTATCCATCGCGCCCCTTCCTATCAGCCAATGGGCATGCATTTTATAGAACAAAGAATCTGTTTTGGAATTAAGTTGCTGGTTTAAGGCAGACGATTTTCCTCATTTCTGCTCTTTTTGTGTATATATAAATATACATATGTGTACACACATCCATGCACACATACACACACACACACACACATATATATATATATATATATATGCAAATATAAGCCTCAAAACACCAACAACTATAATAAAATCAAAAATAGAAGAAAAAGAACTATAATTTGGTATACGGCCCCATACAATCAAATGTTAAAAACAAAACTTGGCAAGACATTTCTAGACCTTATTGAAAAACACTTTACTGCAACTAACCCCTTACACAAAATCTTCAATAAAAATACCTTGAACTTATCTTACAGTTGTTGCGACAATTAAGAGATGATAATTAAAGCACATAATAACAAAATACTAAATAAAAACAATGTAAACAACAGCAAAATAAACAATAAAAAACGTAGACACCAGAACAAAAATAAAACCAACACTATCAGAAATAATAATAATAATAATAATAATAATAATAATAATAATAATAATAATAATAATAATAATAATAATAATAAACCAACCCCGGACAAGAACAACCATACCATAAATAAAAATAATAATAACGAACAAGATAAATGCAACTGTAGTCACCGCACACTTTGCCCAGTTCAAAATAAATGTCTAACAAAAAGCGTAGTTTATCAAGCCACAATATTTGCGAAAGAAAAGCCGAATAACAAGAAATATTACGTAGGCATGACTTCCTTAGATTTTAAAACCCGATACTATGACCACAAAAGTACCTTCAAAAATTAAAAAAACACCGTATAAAAACAACACTAGAGAATAAATACTGGGAACTCAAAGAAAGCGGACATTCGCCGGTAGTCGAATGGAAAATAATAAGAAAAGCTACCACGTGCAGACATTTAGACGACCCATGTCAATTATGCCTTCATGAAAAATTTGCTATGCTATACTTTAAGAACCCCAAAATCTATTAAACTGTAGACGAGAAATAGCAAACAATTGTGTTCACAAAATAAAACTTACTCTAGGATAGCAATACAAAATAGCTTTAAAACTAACAAAAACAATAGAAAATAAACAAATAAATAAATTAAATAAAGATGAATATACATAAACGACCACACAAATATATATATATGTGTGTGTATGTATGTGTGCATGTATGTGTGTACATATATGTATATCTATATATAAAAAAGAGCAGAAATGAGCAAAATCGTCTGCCTTAAACCACTAACCTAGTTCTAAAACAGATTTTTTGTTCGATAAAATGCATGCCCATTGGCTGATAGGATGGGAGCGGTGGATACTAGAAATCCAATTGGCTAACTAAAATCCTCAACATATATAAAAATGAGAAACAACCACAGAATTCGCTCATAAGCCTGACGAATCCTATAGTGGATGAAACGCCGAATATTCAGTGTAGCTTAATCGCCATATATATTTTATAAGTTACTAACTAGCTCTACCTACGTATTGAGCACTTTAGAAGTAAATGCTTAAAGTTTACACATAAATCTATACTTTCCTATATTAACTTTATGTGATTAAATGAAGTAGTTATATATATATATATATATATATATATATATATATATATATATATATATATATAAATATATAAATACCCGTTCACATACACCTTTCACGATAAAGATAGAACCCAGAAGTAGATAGAATCGAGCAATTGCATCGACAACGGACAACGCCAGACACAAAGTGGCTTTCGATGTACTGGATCTCGTCAGTGACATGCTCCGACGCGAACCCAGGAAATTTAAACCCACTTTTGGTCTGGCGTTGTCCGTTGTCCATGCAATTGCTCGATTCTATGTAATTCTGGGTTCTATCTTTATCGTGAAAGGTGTGTGTGAACGGACATTTATATATATATATATCTATAATCTCCTCTTAATGTCTCTAATATATATATATATATATATATATATATATATATATATATATAGCCTGAGATTTCGTTAAAAGGATGGAACCTGGTAAATTGCAAGACATTTTCATATCTTACTACGTATCTATTGAGCACTGTTAAATTATGTATTGAAATTTGACGCATAAAATATATTTTCTTATAAGATTTTATTTTAATACATGAAATAATATACACACACCAATGTCTGTACGTATATATTTCTGTTTATATATATATATATATATATATATATATATATATATATATGTATATATATATATATATATTTATATATATATTACATAAATGCATATACACACATACGTATATTTGTGTGTGTGTGTGTGTGTGTACTTCTTTGTGTATTTGAACCAAACTAATATTTTTCATTTCTTTAAATATCTTCGCAATAAAAAATACCAACCTCTCCTCTAATTCTCAGCATTACATTATACTAAAATACATTTGCCATTTTTTTTTTATTTTAAGATGAGTTGTTTTTTACACGTTAGACATAAAAAAAAATACTTTTAGGATTGACATTATTGAAAAAAATTGATAACGCTCGTTTCCTATCTATTTTTTTATATATCTGCGTGTGAATTGCATTGTTGCTGACGTTTAAATTGAAACGAAAAAATAAATCCGTTTCCGAATAAAAAAAAAATAATTTTCTGTCAATGTATATTCGTGTATATTTATTTTTATTTCAAATTTTTTTTTTAGAGATTTATGCTCAAAGTATCAAGTTTTTTTTTCGGCCAACACTTTTTTTTTATGTGACACTTTCTCTAACGCCTCTCCTAAATTCGACTGAAAACTCTATGTTCAATATAACGGAAATAATTATGCTTCCCCAGTGTTTGGATGATAATCGTCTTCATCTGTGGAGTAAGATATTGTTATGTCTTTACATATATAAATAATTCTTAGTAGCAATAATAGTTGAAACTAAAATAAAATCTCTTATGTAAAATACTATACAAGTGTGGCTGTCTTTCTGTCTCTATATTTTAAAACCCGATTTCTTCCGAAAATAAAAGTCGCTGAGGAGGGTTAGAGGTTTCAAATGATTTGATTGTAATGGACCGTTATTTTATGTGTCTTCAGCCGGTAAAATAAATTCAAAAGGGTTAAAAATCGGACAGAATTGAAGAAATGGTTACATATTTTTTACATTACTCTTAGTTTATTTTTTTTTAATTTATAATTCCATATGCATGTCACATTGGTACAGTGGTAACACCACCAGCTTTGAATGCTACTGTTTTGCTTACGGTTTTGATTATATCTGATGGCACCGGAATATATATACATTTTTTAAAAATCACAACTCTATAATAATCTAGAAATATAAAAGCGAAAATGTATGTATGTTTGTATGTGTTCGCTTGTTCTGTATGTCTACAAAAGGATTTTTTTCAGAGAAGCGGTCGGGCGCCTAACAACTTTTTTACACTTTTGATATCGCATGTAAATCGTAATATCTCAGAGTTATCAACGGGGCTCGCCTGTCTATTTAATTTGTTCGACTTCGGGAGCATAAATATTCAACATTTGTCGCTCGCCGCATGTGGGTTAGTCTTTTTCCTGTAACATCTTCGGTAAATAAAAATAAAAAAAGCGTTCCCGCAGTAAATGAAATACTATCCCGCAGTCAAACTTGAACTCATTAAGTCATTAAAACGTGCACCTGCCAAATCCAAGCAATTAAATAAATTCAAACGTGTTTCCGTTCGCATCTCGCGGTGGTCCTATGGTTTAAAACCGTCGCACTCTTTTTTTTTTCACACTTTAATTTCCAAATTTGCCTGAACGGTTCGGGTTCGATCCTCATACTTACCTACCAAAACATTTTTTTTATTTTAACCCCCCTCCTCCCGGACTTTTCACACTCACCTCCAAACACCCGGGCAACGCCGGGTACCCCTCGCTAGTGTATACGAAATCTTAACAAATTAAAATATATTTAAACGTATTTTACGACAAGACAAAACCGGGCGTTCCCCGCTAGTGTTTAGAGTAAAAACGTTTATTACTTTCGTCTCCTTTTTTAATATTTTTCTTGTTTCTATAATGTCATTATTATTATTATTATTATTATTATTATTATTATTATTATTATTATTATTATTATTATTTTCAGTTAATTAATTAATCAATTAATTATTGATATCATTGTTATTTCAGTGGTCATATTTTATGTGTAGCTGTTGCCATTACCGATTTCATACTAAAAGTCGAGGATCTTATGATATCAGAATATTATTATTATCATTAATTTTATTATTATTATTAATAGTATTCTTAATATCATTATCATTATTATTATTATTATTATTATTATTATTATTATATTTGTAATCAAATTTTAAATTGTTGTTATTATAATAATTAATATAATAAGAAATATTATTATAATATATATTTACTATAATTGGTGTTATACAATATATAATACTAACGATTAATTTTATAATGAAAATGTACATTTCTACATAAAAACATGATTCTTAATGCACTTTCTCCAGCATATTCGGATGCCTCGATCGATAAAGACCGGAGAGCGTTCTGTTACTCAAATCTGTTGACACTCAGAAATCCACGAATCCCTTTCTTAACAGTTGAGATCAAGTACTCTGGATTCGTAAACATTCGTAAACGCAAGCGGCATGTATATAGATATTCTTTTTTTGCATGATAGGATTCACTGACATATCTGTGCTCTGTTCACGAATGGGTTAGATTTATTACAGTCTCATACCGTCAATATCTCAAAAAAAAAACAGGGGGACTTCATGTCACGTATATATAAATCTAGTCATGTTAATACGATTTGAAGTTCCTCCTGATTTAATCAGGCAGAATAAAATAAGGAGACATACGTTTGAACGTTTCATTTTCTCGGAAATTACTGTACAAATTTTGCTAAAATTGTGAATTAATATTGACTGTCAAAACCTTACAATAAATTATCGAACAACTATCTCGCCACAAATGAGTACAACGTCAGATTTTAGGGTGTGCTTTAAAATAAAATTCTACAGTCAACGGTGTATATTGCTTCTAAGTCAGATGTTGTTTTCGAAATAAAAATTAAAAGAAAATTAGATAAAATTATTAGATAAATATTTCCATATAAAAAGATTTTGATCGCAGAAATTCTCCTCTAGACCAAAGTACCGCAGTTTTGCAACAATATATGCCACATGCGAATGCAATACATCTACCCTGACAGCCACTATCTTATGTAGCTTACGACATCCTTTTCTGCCAGATTCATTGGTTATGATAAAATGCTACATAAAACCCGATGAACAACATCATCACAATCGTCACATCTACAGAGGAAAAAGTTCCTATTTTTCTCTCAATATTTAGTTCTCCCATCACTAACAGTTGAGATCGGGTTAAATTTTAAATTTTCCTACGATATTGTGCGTGCACAACTGCTAATTACATACAAACACATAACATAATCTTTCCATTTCCCGATTGAATAGTAATAAATCCCCCCTTCTTAAATCCGCCTATTTTGATTGGCTAAGACCTAACTATTTGCGTATTCCGGAATCTACTTCAACAATGCATAAACGAACGCTCCAGAAATTATACAATATGGCATAGCTATCCACAGAATAAAACCCTGCTAAAAAAACTAACTAAATTAACCATATTAACCTATTGGCATCGCTAGAAAAACAACAAAATTAAACCTACTGGCAGATTGTCGTCACACTCTATAGATGACAATCGTGCTGCAAAAAATTAGCAAAAACAGATAACAATCTTGTGGGAAAAACAAAACACAATTAAACATATTAACCGATTGGCGTTACTTTGTTTGTTTGTTTGTTTTTATTTGTGGTAAAATATTTATATTAGCTTCACCCTGACACTTTTCTCACGACGATTGTTATCCCGAAAGCCGTTCTTAACATGGGAAGGTTTGGGGTGTCTATTACAAAAGACGTTCTAAACGTGCGGAGGTTATGGGGCTCTATTCCGAAAACGTTTCTTAACATGAGAAGTTTGGCGGTCGTCACCAACAACACCCTACTTTAATGGTTTTATGAGGGTGGTGGCTGCGTTACTCGGGCAATGCCGGATAACGGACCCTGCTAATATTAAATAAAATGGGAAACAAACAATATAAAATACTTTTAAATATTACGAAATATATTTAATTAATTTCAAATAAAAAATGTAGGAAATAAATTAGGTAAACATAATGAATGTAAGTTACTCTATAAGGAAACAGAAAACGTGTACAAATTTTGATGAGAAATAATAGCACATGTGATAAATATAATATCAAATATAAACTCTAAAAATATAAATGTAAATTTATACCTATCTTTAAATTTATAATATAAAATATGCAATGAAACAAATTAAATATTGTGAATATCTTAAATTAATTTTACAAAAACAAACTTTGTTTTCGGGGTAAAAAACAACATAATAAAAACGTATATGATGTAAAAAGCGCATTCGGAGGAAAACAAGCAAGGCATAAAAGAATTGTTAAAATATGACGTATGGATCAGGTGACCCATCTGGTCAACATCCTTCGAAAACAATTTGTGAAAAAAAAAATTAAGTAGATAATGTTAGTATTTTTCAAACATTTTCCTTGAACTGAACAAAAGGTAAATATGATTACTGGCAACATCTGTCCATACTTAACCATAGTAATCATTTTAGAATGTATTAATTTTGTTTAATTTTTATGTATATTTTTACATAATTGTCTCTACCTCTTCTGTAAAATAGTACAAAATATCGCTGTGCATATATTTAATTGGGACTCATTATTAAGATGAGTATTATTTAGTAATTTTATTTATTTCGGACTATCATCCTCATCTTTTCAACTAAGAAAAGATGAGGATGATAGTCCGCAATAAATAAAAGTAATTACTGTACACATTTAAAATATTCAGAATAATTTCGTATTAATTATCAATGCCTGCTTCTGTGAGAGCAACCCTTGCAAATTTCACTCTTTTTTTTTTTCAAATAAAATTTAACGTGTATTAATTTTGTCTTATTTTTATTTATGTATATATTTTTACATAGTTATCTCCCCTCCTTTAGTGAAATTAAGGAATTATCCCTCATTCCCTATTAAATATAATTACCTGATTCTGTGTGCCTAATCCTTGTGAATATCACTCTTGTTTAGACAACTTTTACTAAGATCATAAATCTTCGTCATTATTTCATATTTCCCGATCTAGCACGGAAGCCAATGATTCGAGGCATGGAAATACAACTTTTTGCTCTCTACTATCTTCCATTTGGCCCCAAAGAGTGCATTCGATTACGTACTAAAACACATATACATCTATTTACAAATATTTTTAATATACGTTAAGAACACAATAAAAAAAGCACTGGCAAACCGAAACAGGCTCATGAATTTTTAGCGACATATTCATGGTTATGTAAAAAAATAAATAAAGCAAGGTAAAAAAAAAAACAGGTTAAGAAACTGGCGCAGCCTACCCTTCTCCCGAGGGTAGATGAGACTCTCTAAAGCCATTGTAGGCACCCCATCTAATGATGATGTCACAATAAAAAGCCCTGGCGACGCATCAATTATTCAGCAACAGACAAGATTTGAATTACACTACAAAATCGTGCAGTGAGTTCAATCTCGGCTACGGCCACGCTGGATGGATGGAAAACAAATAAAAAGTATATTTGACTTTAAAACTTCATTGGTTACTTTACTTCTTAATATTAACCTTGGATTATATATATATATATATATATATATATATATATATATATATATAATCTAAGGTAAAATCGAATGTGCGGTGGTCAAAAAATGAATCCAAAAATGCTCAATACTAAAGTAGAGCTAACTGTTATCTTCATTTTATTTACCTTTAGTGAATTCAGAACATTAAGTTTGTTTCAGCAGACGAAACTATCATAGGAAGCAAGTAGGACCATACATCTGTATATATATATATATATATATATATATATATATATATATAGTTTATTAGTAATTCACTTTTTAGAAGCACGGAGAAAACGGAATTACAAAATATGAGGTTAGAAAGAACGACCACGTGCTTATCTGTATTTTTTTAAATACACAAAATTTATTCATTTAAAGATTCATATTTTTTAGGCTTATAAAGCCTTCATCAGGAATTTTCTTTTTAAACAAAACAAGATATATTTTTCTTTTTTTTTTCTTACGTGCCATGATGTCATTCGGCAGATTTTGTTGGTTGAAGGTAGCTATTGTGTATTGTCAGTCCTGTGGAAATCGTTGTCCATGCGCAAATGGGTAGTTTAGTTGCAATCCACTTTTTAGAAGCACGGAGTAAACGGAATTCAGAATATGAGGTTAGAAAGAACGATCACCTGCGTATCTGTACTTTTTTTTAAATAAACAAAAAATTATATATATATATATATGATGATGCTTGCAACGTCTTGTCAGACGAGTGCCACTCCCTCAGACATTTAAAATCCATGAGCCCAAATGCCTGAGGAAGTATCTATACAAAGATGATGTTACAGAGTCTTAGCTTTGTACGACAGCTAAGTCTCTCTCTCGGTGCAAAATGTTGAGATCCAGCAACAAGCAAGAGCAAGATAGCCAGCAACAAATTAAACTGCAGACCAGCTTAATGCGGGTACTGGTCTTCCGCTTTATGGTTTTTTAAAATCAGAGATTTGCTTATCCTAGAAAGGTTGCCTTCACCACGGCTTACGGGAGCCCTCTCCACCCCAATACACATATATACACACACAAATATACATATATTTACCCCTTATGTGATTGTCCAACTATTGTTCATATTTTGTTTCTTCTCCTCCTCCACTGGGTCCTTCTGATCGTGCTATTGTTGATGTTGAAATTGATTTTTGTGTAAAGTGTCCAATGTATCGCCTTTTTAACACAAATTTCGGGAGACAGATTAGAATGGGCTTCACAGATTCTATATTTCTATGGGGTCCTATCTTTGTCATGTGTTGTAAAAAACGTTAGTGTCAGACTTATCATTGGAATTGATATTTTCGTTTCTTTTTTGTAAATTTAAGCCAAAACCTGTTCTCCTACTGGGGTTTCATTAGTTTGTGTTTTTGCAATTGACCATTGGAATCAATAATTTAACCAGTATCGTTGGCATTGTTCTGAACTTCAAGACAATCGTCCAGAAAACATAACAATGCTTTCTAAGTAGAAATTTTTGGTCTAAATCTAGCTACTCTCAAAGCTACTTACAGATGTGTGAACACTTAATGACACGTGTACACACAAATATTTGTGTATATTTATACAAATACAGAAATACAAAAATATATACGAATTATGAAAAAACAATAGGAATTGCTAAACATATAGGCTCGTCAACACAAACACAACAGATATACGCGTCTAGTACAAACGGGAAAAAAATACAGTCCGTTGATTTAGAATGAGCCGTTCAAAACTTGATGATTACGTTTGGTAAATGTGTGCTCATTTGTGCATTATATGCGAATCTCTGTTACCTGTAGGTATATATATATATGTGTGTGTATGCATTGTAAGGATACCACACTCATTAAATTGGCTGCACGTTATCGTATATAAAAGTTGATAAATAAATTGACATAAACCAAGAAAAAATGGAACTGACGGACTTTAGCAATTTACCATAATATGATAATATAATATATATAAATATATCTGCTTATGAATTGTATTTAATATGTAACACATATAACCATATATACATAATAGTATCTCATTTATATATATATATATATATATATATATTATATATATATGTATGTGTGTGTGTGTGTGTGAAGTTCGTGCAAGATACATGCATTTGTCAATAAGCGGTTTATTTTCCTTTAGTCTTATTTTTCATGTTTCTTAAAAGGTTCGCATGTTTAGCAAGCAAAAGTTTTTATACAATCTTTCAAAAAGTTGCATTTCTTTTTAAATCATGAGTTATTTATGGCTTGATTGTATTAGAAAAACATAAGAAAACAACAACGAAAGCATTACAACCTTCGATAAATTGCGTCGATATGGCTTGCTTTTCCATAAAAAACGTGAAGAATCGTTTTTGTCGCAATGGCTTTAAGATGTACTCTCTAAACGTCATGCCAATCAATATAAAGATTAATTAAAAACGATATATAAATATATGAGGAGTGTATGAAAGAAAGAGAGAGAGAGAGAGAGAGAGAGAAAGAGAGAGACAGACACACAGACGGATAGACAGACACACAGACGGACAGACAGACAGACAGACAGAAAGACAGAGTGTAAGAGACAAATAGATAGAGAAAGGGGCAAAAGAAACGCTTTACTCCGGAAACATGGAGTGCAAATAAGAACTATTTAACATTTTCGCTGCAAAGTCACTTCCAACCACACAAGTGGACAATGGTTATTGCAGCCTTCAAGTAATGTCTACATTTAAAGATATAATCATACTTTCATTCTCTTCCTTTCACCGTGGTTGTTATGAAAGGCATGTTTTTTAGCGTTTGCTCTAAGGTTCGAAAAGTCTGGCCGTAAGGAACAATCGTTCTCCACATGGTGATTTTCAAAATGCATGAGTATGAGAAGTATTTCTTATAATATTATTTATATACAGCTGTAAGCGTTAGATGACGAAACATGCATATATTCTATCTCTCCCTCTCTATAATATATATATATATATATATATATATATATATATGTATATATATGTATATATGTATATATGTATGAAGGCATGTATGTATGTATGTATGTATGTAAGGGCGAATCTCTGATTTAAAAAACCATAAAGCGGAAGACCATTACCCGCATTAAGCTGGTCTGCAGTTTAATTTGTTGCTGGCTATCTTGCTCTTGCTTGTTGGTGGATCTCAACATTTTGAACCGAGACAGAGACTTAGCTGTCGCACAAAGCTAAGACTCTGTAACATCATATTTGTATAGATACTCCCTCAGGCATTTGGGCTCATGGATTTTAAATGTCTGAGGGAGTGGCACTCGTCTGACAAGACGTTGCAATCATCATCATCATGTAAGGGCGAATGAACTCTTTTTCTGGGTCAACGGCCAACTAGCACCGTGTATATTTGTGTGTGTGTATATGTGTATTGGGGTAGAGAGGGCTTCTGTAAGCCGTGGTGAAGGCAACCCTTCAAGGAGAAGCAAATCTCTGATTTAAAAAAACCATAAAGCGGAAGACCAGTACTCGCATTAAGCTGGTCTGCAGTTTAATTTGTTGCTGGCTATCTTGCTCTTGCTTGTTGCTGGATCTCAACATTTTGAACCGAGAGAGAGACTTAGCTGTCGTATAAAGCTAAGACTCTGTAACATCATATTTGTATAGATACTCCCTCAGACATTTGGAATCATGGATTTTAAATGTCTGAGGGAGTGGCACTCGTCTTACAAGACGTTGCAATCATCATGTATGGATGGATGGATGTATGTATGCATGTATGCATGTATGTATGTATGTATGTATGTATGTATGGATGCATGTATGTATGCATGTATGTGTGTATGGATGCATGGATGGATGTAAGGATGTATGTATGCATGCATGTATGTATGTATGTATGTATGTATGTATGTATGTATGTATGTATGTATATATATATATATATATGTATGCATGCATGTATGTATGTATGTATGTATGTATGTATGTATCTATGCATGTATGTATCTCCCCTCAAACTTTTGGCCTCCATGGAGAGGATCAGTTTTACTTTACATGTCAGATGGAAGGGATATTCGACACAATTAACCACCTGTTTTTTGTACATTTACATCCGAATGGAATAATTAATAAGAGACCGAAACAATTATATGCAAAGTTGTGAGTAATAAATCCAACCTTTCCGAAACTTCGTAAATACTCGTATATCTATCCCTATTTACGTGATCTCTTGAAAACATGAAATATTTATAGCTCTAGTATTGAACTATTGAGCTACTTAAATGAGAACTCTATGTTATTTATTCATATTTAATCGCTTCACCAAGTAGTTAAATTATATACAAGCATATATATATATATATATATATACTTCAGAATAAAGTTATCTGACCAACCAGCTGGTGATTATAAAAGTTTAAAGATTTCGTTTCTTAGTTTCTCTTCCTCTAAGACTTTCCTTACTTCCCTCCAATTCTGTATTCATTATTACTTTCTATCTCTCCTTATTCATTGATATTTTCATTCCCTTTCCCCTCCCTTATATTTTTTTTCTTTTCTTTTCTTTTATTTAATTTTATTTTCTACATTTTATTTTATTTTATTTTATTTTCTATATTTTATTTTTATCTTCTCTTTTATTCTCTAATTTATTATGCATAAGAATTTTCTATTCTTTAATTTTATTTATTTATTTATTCATGTATTTTTTATCCATTTCATTTTTCAGTTTGCATATCAGTGCAGTTGCCCTTCATTTCATTTGCATGGCCTGTCCACAGAAACCGGTCATATTTTATTTTATTCACAACTTGAAGTTATTTTGGAGTGGAATTTAAAATGATATGTTTATTAATAAACTGATCCACCGTATATATGATAATTTATTTACCGCGCTCATTATATAAACAAAGAAAAATCCAGGAAAATGCCTACTTCGGACTGTTACCTTGTGATGTTGATTACTCAAAATACAGATTGGATCCCATTACCTCACTGTTACCAAAGACATTAGGATTTTACCATGCAATTTAGATTTGAATTTCTGTATCCTTTTCATTAATTTTCCTTACTCTATGATATTTAAATACTTAAAAAAACTTTTAATTGCGATTTTCTATGTCTCACTGACTTTAGCAACTAAGGTGTAAACCATTATTAATATTTGCTAATATTTTCTCCTCTGAATTGATGGTTGATATCGAAATCCTATAGGTTAAGGAGTTATAATATTTCCAATTTATTCTTTTTCTTACATATTATAATGAAAATCCTTTGATTTGAAATTTGAATATTTAACGCCATTATATATATATATATATATATATATATATACATCCACACACAGTACTTCTCCGCTGTTTCACAGTTCATCAATGTGCTAGACAAGCAACTACCTCAAGCCATGATCGAAACCCAATGGCATTTATATTTTGTTTGGAATATATGCGACTTTGTTGCGACTTATTTATATTTGGACGCTATGTATACAGGTGAAGTTAATACCAGAGCCAATCAGTGATACTTAGCGAATTACTCGACTTGTACCCCTACGTGGTGAGGCATAGATATAGGGTGGTTCTGTTTTACTGTAGGGAAAATTCTGTGGGCAAAAATGTTAGTATATGTTTTGCAGACACAACATATACTAAATATATTTATCCAGGCTGATGTTCAAGAACCGTGTTCTGACCTGTAGTAACAGTTTTAGTAACGAAGCTTGATAATTTCGAATAATATTTTTGTAAACGCTTGATTTTATGTATAGGAGAACATTTCCGCGATTCAAATCATGAGAGACATGTTTGGGATCTATGCAAATGATGTTTGTTTTTGTATTAAAAAAAAAAAACATTATTTGCCGCAAAATGCGTTTTGGTGATTACAGTATGATTTTAAAAATATACTTAGATTATTTCAGTAAACAAATACATATTGCATTCTGATTCGATTGAATGAGCTGGTCCTGACTATCAATAGATGATGAAAGAATTGTTACACATAGCCAGACGAGTTTAGTCGATTAACATAAGTCGAGGGATTTTTTTCGTCAATGCGATGAAATAATCATACGACATACTTTTCGGTGGTCGATGATAACCAAAAAAACTGTAACCATTACACAATGACCCGTGTTTCCATTTCGTTCCGGTGAAAGTAATTATCCATTCATGCATGACAAATTACAAACCCATGTGAAGAATTACCTTTAGCACATAATCAATATGGCCAATACCTGCCCCGTCTGAGTATATTGCTCACAATTAAATATCCTATACTTTAATCCTATAAATATATTCATACATATATCTTCGCTAGTATATTACTGAATCTTGCCCTCCTTAAGAATTAAACAATTCCTGCGACGATATAATTATGGTTATAGAGCGTGTAAAATTCCCTCCCCATGTAAAACCAAGATAATAATGATGAAGCTATAAGACACTTTCCATCTCCAAATGATGAGGGAAGTTACAGGGAGAATAGTCTTGTAACAACAAAGAAGATACTACAGATGTATTGCTATGAAAAATAGTAATTTTTCGGGGTATGATCGCCAAAGAAGTAATGCATAATAGGATAAAATAATATAGTACAAATAATACACTACTCCCCCCCCAAAAAAAAAATTATTATGAAAAAATAGTTAAATACCACATTAAAAATATAAATAATACAATCCCAATTTAGGACAAAAAATACCAAAATTCTATTAATCATATGGAGCTACGTGATTTACTTTTGTAGATACTTGTTTTCAGACCTAAAGTGCACCAAACATTAATGGTATACTTTCTTATTACTTTCCGGATGCAAAAACACAATAATCTCCTGCAAAGTCCAACATAAATACAACTCTTCTATACAACCCACTTTAAATAACTTATTTAAAGACATACATTAACACTTGGTGCATAAAAGCGATTTTCAAAAAAATACTCAATTTGGCATTAAATAACTTGAAAAGGGTTGACATTGGGCAAAACTAAACAGCCAGTCAAATGACCATGAATAAATAATCTAATATATAAAGGCTATATGTCTGTCCGTGTGTCTGTCTTGTCTCCATATATTCAGACTCTATCTCCACGGAAACTACAAGTCGCAGAGCAGTGCTAGGGGATCTCAAATAGATGGATTATTTACGAACCGTTCTTTTATGGACCTTTAGCCCGGTAAAAATAAATTTTGCAGGGTCAAAAATGTGTCAAAATTGAAAAAAAAAATCTTTGTACATATTTTAGATTCATCTTTGTTTTTTTTATTTTTTTATTTTTAAATCAGTTCATATGCGTGTCACATTGGTACAGTGGTAACGTCACCAGCTTTGAATGCTACGGTTTTGCTTTTGGTCTCGATGTATAATACAATTTCGTTTTTGGACAAAAAAACCCAAGGCGGGGTCAGAAGGAGAGCAAAGTCTACGATTTGACAGGAGTATAATTATTATTTAATTCATTAATTCTTTGTTTTACATTGCTGTAACCGGGAGATCAGATGGGGTAAAAACAAGAATAAAAAGTGATAACATACTATGGGCATTTAATTAACGCATCTATATAGTTTACATTAAATTAATGCATCTATATAATTTACATTAAATTGACGCATCTATATACTTTACATAAAATTGACGCATCTATATATTTTACATTAAATGGACGCATCTATATATTTTACATTAAATTAACGCATCTATATATTTTACATTAAATTAACGCATCTATATATTTTACATTTAATTGACGCATCTAAATCCCTTTACATTAAATTAACGCACCTATATACTTTACATGAAATTGACGTATCTATATTCCTTTACATTAAATTAACGTATCTATATATTTTACATTAAATTGACGTATCTATATCCCTTTACATTAAATTGACGTATCTATATCACGTTTGCATTAGATTGACGTATCTATATCACGTTTGCATAAATTGACGTATCTATATCCCTTTACATTAAATTGACGCATCTATATATTTTACATCAAATTGACGCATCTAAATACTTTACATTAAATTGACGTATCTATATATTTACATTAAATTGACGCATCTATATACTTTACATTAAATTGACGCATCTATATACTTTACATTAAATTGATTTATCTATATATTTTACATTAAATTGACGCGTCTATATACTTTACATTAAATTGACGCATCTATATATTTTACATTAAATTGACGCGTCTATATACTTTACATTAAATTGACGCATCTATATACTTTACATTACATCGACGTATCTACATATTTTACATTAAATTGACGCATCTATATATTTTACATTAAATTGACGTATCTATATACTTTACACTTAATTGACGCATCTATATACTTTACATTGAATTTACAAAAATTGCAAAAAACCCTTGTTCAAAATTATTGGCACGGCTTTGTTTTTCTTTTAGTATCAGTATAATATCAATCAATTTCCGGTTTACGTGCTTTCTGAACTTTTTTATAGCCATATTATGCTTGTTTAACGCTAATTCAGTGAATAATTTTTTTCAGATAATTTTTAGATAGCGATTTATTTAAACTATTATAAGTGACTAAATTATAATTTTCAATCGCCATGGTTAAAACTAAGGAACACAGCGAAGACGTCAGGAAGCTTGTTGTAGCATGCCATACCAATGGGGAGGGCTATGATAAGATTTCAAAGAAGCTAAACCTTCACAAATCCACTGTTAGAGCCATAATAAACAAGTTCAAATCGCAAGGCCACGTTATGAGTTTAGAGGGTAGAGGGAGAAAAAGGATTCTTTCCCCAAGAGATGAACGGAAAATTGTTCGACAAGTAAAACAAAACCCAAGGATCTCTGTTGGGGAGATTGTTGATGAACAGAGCACCTCTGGAGTGAATGTATCTCGACATACAGTTGGTAGAGTTTTGAAGAGAGCTGGTTTAAAAGCATGTCGTCCGAGAAAGACTCCCTTATTGAAGCCTATGCACCTGAAAGCAAGGCTAGCCTTTGCAAAACGTCATATTGATAAAGATGTTGCATTCTGGAAACGTGTTCTATGGACTGACGAAACGACAATAGAGTTATTTGGCCATAATAAAGTGTCTTATATTTACAGAAAATCTGGCGAAGCTTTCCTGCCTAAGAACACTATACCCACAGTGAAGCACGGTGGAGGCAGTTTGATGTTTTGGGGATCCTTTGCTGCCTCTGGACCAGGGCGACTTGTTAAGGTCACAGGTAGCACATAAAAGGAAGATTATGTTAAAATATTGGATGAAAACCTGAAAGACTTTGCTAAAGAGCTCTCACTTGGTCGTCGTTGGTGGTTCATGCAAGATAATGACCCAAAGCATTCGGCTAAACTGACTAAGAAATGGCTTGAGGACAATCATATTAATGTTTTGGAGTGGCCATCACAAAGCCCAGACCTTAATCCAATTGAAAATTTATGGAGAAAATTAAAATTGAGGGTAATGCAAAGGAAGCCTAAGAATCTTATTCATTTGGAGGATTATTGTCAGGAAGAGGGGGCTAAAATTACTACTGAAGAGTGCAACAACTTGGTTGTAAACTATGAAAAGCGACTGAGGAAGGTAATCAAGGCCAAAGGCTATACAATTGATTATTAAATAAATCGTGCCAATAATTTTGAACAAGGGTTTTTTGCAATTATGTTTGTTGTTCCTTTGTTATTTATTTTTTCTAAAATCCGATTGCTGCATCGGAAAGGCCAGTTAAACATACATAATATACTTTGTTATTTTCTTTAATTTAATCCATTTTTTAGAATTTATTAGACAAAATTTAACTTTTATTTTACCGTGCCAATAAATATGATCATCACTGTATATATATATATATATTTATATATATATATATATATATATATATATATATATATATATATATATATATATATATTAGAACCCCGGGATAAAACATTAAAAGTTAGTAACACTATGCAGCACAGCATGTGATACACATGAATAAATACCGTAAACAGGGGTCGGAAAAACATCGTATTCTACATTGTAATCTGCAAAAACCGTATCCTAGGCCACAGTATCTCAGGGTTCTACTGCATATATATATATATATATATATATATATATATATATATATATATATATATATATATATATATATATATATATGAACAAATGATTAATAAAACATGTTAAAGACATCTTGAAAAAGAGTTAAAAACATATTTAATTTTAAAAAAGGAAGCACGAGATAAGTGGATAGTCCTTAATTCGCGGAGTTTCGAAGAAATACTCTCCTTCTCATCAGAGGGCAGGAATTAGCAAAATGCGGGATCGGATTTTGCATATAAAAGTATTTAATTAATCTACAAGTAAGTCACAGATGTTACTTGGTATATTTATAGTATATTTTAAGTTTACCATTTTGATTACCTTGGTAAACTTATTGTAATTTATATATATATATATATATATATATATATATACATATATATATATATATATATATATATATATATATATATATATATATATATGAGAGAGAAAGAGATATATGTGCGTGGTTATGTGTATGTATGCTCAGATGTGTTTTGTATTTTCATTGTAAATAAACTGTTTAAATTATCACGTTTCTTTCTATTCCTGGTAAGAAATTTCCATATATCTTAAAATATATATTACTTCATTTATTTCTTTATTTTGTATATTTTATTTTATTTATTGTGGCAATTGTTATTCAGTATTTTTCTATCACATAATCTTCCATTTCTTTCCACGTCTAACAATTATTCTTTTAGTTTAGTTTATTTTGTAAAACGTTTTACATTAATACAGCTCATATATATATATATATATATATATATATATATATGTGTGTGTGTGTCCGTGTGTGTGTGTGTCCGTGTGTGCGTGTGTGTGTGTTCCTTGTAGTTATATTATTGCCCCTCCCCAACTCCTGCAAGACTCATTTCTTTCATTTTGCAGTTTGAAAAATCTCAAATAATAATATTCGGAGATTTTTCAAGTCCATTTACTCGCATTGAATTACACAGAAAAAAAAATGCTACAAATAAAAGGAAACAAAAAATAATACACGAAAAAAATTGAAAAATAGAGAGGGGAGATTCTAGGAGATTTTTGCTTTTTAGTGACTTCAAAATTACGGTCGTTACATTCGAAGAGTTCATTAAGCAGCCATGTCTCTTTTGCCAGCAATATGGCGTCTCGCTGATTGGCGGGAAAAATGCGAGAGTGGTAGGAGGAATAGCTTGGGTTGCGGTTTAAAGGTGAGAACGTGGTTGGATGTTGGAGAACGAGGAATAAATATAATGTCTGTCGAAAGGTGTGTAGGTTTGGGCGAACTACATGGAAATATGTATGGAAGGATGGAGTATGGGCGGTATGGTTGAGGAAGGGAAGGGGCTGAGGAAGAGAAATTTCAAAGTATGAAGGGAGGAATTATGGGAAGATTGTAAAAGAGCGAAGATGGAATGGTAAAGAAAAGTCTTGTTGAAACTTTATATGTAATCGCGATAATTGTAGCCAAAGAAAGAAAGAGAAACAGGAAGACAATCGAAGCAAGGAATTAACGTTAAAATGCAGGAATAATAACAACGAATATAAAAAAAAACATTAAAAGGAAATTAACTAAAGAACGAAAAGTAATGCAAAAAAAAAGCGAAAAACGAGTGCATAAACAATAAGAACGATCAGCAAAATATTGAATACTAGCAGGCAGCTTTACCCGGCGTTGCCCGGTCGTATAATACGCTTACAAATATTTTAATTCATGCAGATTGCGTATGTATTATTAAAGAATACGTCCTCTCTATTGATTATTATATATAACCAGGAATAATTTGCCTGGTGGACTAATCCCCCCCCCAAAAAAAAAGAATCATCTAAGCTTCAACTTCTCTTCGATCGAGTAAATGTTTAATCTCTCTGCCTATTCTCTAAGTATGTTTATATTGAATTTGACGAAATAGAAGCCCTTGCATTCCGTCGACGCAAATACTCCCGACAAACCAGACAATCAGCAAAATACCATCGCTTCTGAGTAGCGATCCCTAGAAAGAAAAAGGCCTTCTACTCTAATATTTTCTTCACCAGAACTGCTAGACTCTGGAAGTCTCTTCCGGGTTCCTATTTTTACATTTGTACTGACATGCAGAAGTTCAAGTGTAATGTAATTGCTGATCCCTATAGTGTATCCTTGCAACTTATGCCCCAATATTAGGCCCCTACATTAAAGTGGTACTGGGTCTTGTTTGGGGTGATAAAGGAATTTTAAAAAATAAATAAAGATAATAATTATAATGATAACGTCGTTCACCAAATTCCGTCCGTGTTTGTTTGCAATATCACGTCAGCTGATATTTGGGCATGACGATAAATGCTCTGGAAAAGTAAATTTTTCTTTAATGTTGTTTTAAAATAAGCAAACGAAGAATTAATTTGTGGCTCCATTAAATAATTCTTCTTTTTTTGAACCGTAAATTGAACATATTAATAAGAAACAATTAAAATAAAATGGTGAGGTACACTC
>NC_136513.1:32570830-32573330 GCF_053919585.1 Euprymna scolopes
ATCGAGACACAGGAATGGGTAATGTTTGATCTGGCAGAACGGTGGTTCATAAAAATTGTGGGGTCTGCGTTCGCGCCTGGTCCACAAAGTATGGAAATAAAAAATATAAAAATTAAAAAAAAAACATTTTAAAGTGTTTTTTATATAGATGTACATAAGAATATTTTGATAAGTATGTTTTAACTAAAATAGGGATGGTATAATAAAATTGTGGAGTCTGCGTTCGCGCCTGGCCTCCATAGAATGGAAATAGACACAAACTTTAATAAAGACTTTTTTTTTATATCCATCTGCGTAAGTATACTTTGATAATTATGTTTCAGTTTGAAGAAATCGGGTATAAAACAATTATGCAGTGTTCGTTCGTAGATCCACAGAATATTGTGATAAGTGTTTCAGTGTGAACAAGTATGGTATAATAAATTATGGGGTTTATCTATTTTATTTTTACTTTCATCAAATTTTGCTTTGGTTTTGATACCCCCAAATCCAACCCAAATTTACAACCCTACCTTTTCATAACCTATCATACTTTCATAAATCAGAGTCCATTTTCTGTAGACTGTTTTGAATCCAGTCAACGACGGGTAATTTTGCTAGTATTTATTCATTTTTCGTTTTTATTCATTCTTATTTTGTTTAATTTATATTTTTCTTGTATTTTCTAATTTTTAAACTTTTCGAATCCGTTTAAAATAGTCTCTTATGTTTTCCGGAAAATGATATATCACCTTTTGAAATGCACAGATAACTGGCGAGGATCTAGAGCGATAGGATGGACTTCGATGTAATAGAAAATCAAATAATAGGAAGGCCAACAATAAAAAAAAGGATTGGGATGAGACGAATTCGCAACCTACTTTGGTGTACGTCATTACGTTTGGCCACTGATAGCATAATGGTGGACGAAAACCAGGGATATTCTTCCGCTTAGAAAGAATGATAGATAACAAATGTAGAACATGATGATGATAACGACGATGACGAAGATGATGATAATGATGTCGACAACAATGATGATGATGATCATGACGACGACGACGACGACGATGACGACGATGATGATAATGATGATGATTATGATGATAATGATGATGATGATGATGATGATGATGATGATGATGATGATGACAGCATAAACGACGATGATGATGATGACAACGACGATGATAGATTGAGATTGTCGGACTGACTTTCTCATCTTCGTTTCGACCGTTTTGCCCTCCGACCTTCATCCGGTGTTTTGTATATGTCACTGGGAGTGGCATATAGCCGAGTGGTCCTAGACGTTGTATCAAAGTTTACAGTTACCCAAAAGTCACTGGGACTGACATATGGCCGAGTTGTTCTAGACGTTGTATCAAAGTTTACAGTTACCCAAAAGGTGGTGAGTTCAATCCTGAACGAAGGCAGTGAAAAGTAACATTCAAAACAGAGAATCAGCAACTATGTCCAAGAGCCTAGCTGGAGTCTGAACACGGTAACCCCGTAATAATAATAAAGGGTTGGGTTCGAGACTCCTAACAAACGGTTCCCCAGTTCGATACAAAACACCTGATGAAGGCCGGAGGGCAAAACGGCCGAAACGTTGTGACTATAACAACCAAGATCAGGAAGTCAGTCCGACAATCTCAATCAATGAAAACACCTCATCTCAAAAATACAGACAATAACCAACAACGAATATGATGACGATGATGAATATTTTTTTATGATTGCAACGACTATGACGATGACGAAGATGATGATGATGATGATGACGAAGTTACAAGTCGTTTGTTCGTTATTTAGCTTAATTCTTTAAATCCTTCAGGGGTAATTCACGCTCGTAATTAATCCATAATTTTATCTCCTTTTTTATTAACTATCTGTCAGTTTAAATAATATAAATGAACGTAAACGTTTCAAATTAATGTTATATGACGTATTGTTTTATTTGGAATTAAGTTTTTGCAAGTTTAAACTAGAACTTATATTTTGTCATACTATTTGTTTAATTGGATTGTTTTACGTTTCCCGTATAGACGCGAAGGAAAGCACCAGAAAAAAGTTATCGACGAGTAAAAAGCAAGAGAAATTGAAGAATAAAAGGAATACGAAAAAAAAAAAAACAGTATTTAATGGAAAAGAATAAAAAATGAGACAAAAATTGTGGGCAAAACAAAACAAAAAATAAAAAAATAAACGTAAACTCAAGTTCAAAATGATGCCATTTTTCAAAGGGGAAGAAATTATGCAAAAGATTTATAGAAACACATTGACACACAGGCACTAACAAGCACACACACACACACACACACACACACACACATATATATGAATATATACGTTTCTTTATAGAAATAGTCGGAGAAATAAGAGCAATCTGAATTCTAAAACAAAAAAAATATTTTATATATATATATATATATTTATATATATATATATATATATATATATATATATATATATATATATATATATATATATATATATATATAACCAAAGCAGACAACTCTCC
>NC_136513.1:32578330-32623330 GCF_053919585.1 Euprymna scolopes
TGGGACAAGAGGCTTGAGAAATTTTAATGGCGGAAATGTGATTATCTAATAAAAAAGAAATAAAATAAAAAGCAGCAGAAAGAAAAGTAAATAGAAATGAGGGATTGTGTTTAAGAATGGGAATGATAGGAAGATCTGTACAGTGAAAAGAATACAAGAAGTTGATGATTAAAGGGAGAAGGAATGGGGAAATATGTGAATTTGAAAAGATGCACTAACACTAAATGTTTAAAATGAATTACTTGAAAAAGGAAGAGAATGACCGAATAGATGAAAAAAAAAACAATCAATAAAGAAAAATGAATAAAACACAAGTAGAAGAAAAATAACCAAAGAAGAAATCTAAGAATTACATATAGAACATAATGGAAAATAAAGTATGATTAAAATTCAGAGAGAAATGAATGGAAAAGTGTTAGTACATTTTTTGTTACATAGAAGTCACTACTTATCAAGGCCGGAGGCCACTCGAGGATAAGAGTTAATTGGTATGCATTAGTCATTGCGATTATAGCGTAGTAAACATAAGTAGTGGGAATTTTGTAAATTGGATTACTTAGCGGGACGGATCATCAAGAACTTGTTTACGTTGGACTTGAAGACAATCAGATAGTAGTCAGCCGGCAGCTGGAAAGCAGGCAAACGGAAAAGAATACCATAGGCGTGCAGTTCTAAGAAACAAGCTTTGTTCATGGAATCTACGTTTAGGTTTAGCTACGGGTAAAGAGTGTGGAAAAATGTTTGAAGTGGTTTGAACTAGACGAGTGTTTTTCGTGAAAGTCTGGCGAGTGGGGACCATAGATTGAAGTTCCGATGAGCACTTGCCATGGAAATAACGATAGGGGAGAGACAGGCTCGCAACGTCTCTTCTGTGGGAATGAGGATGCAGGGAAGGGAAAAGGGAATTCCCCTCCAAGCTACGAAGTCTATGTTGAACTCCGTCAGATGTGGCAACAGTACTCCATCGTTGGCCGAACCTGGCTTTTATATAAGTAGAGAATTGCATCTGAAGTGAGATATCTGCTGGAGCGGTAGAAAGGTCCCACAATTTTTCCAGCGTCCTTGTCAATGCATTTGATATACGTGTTCCATTTTAGATCGTGAGTAAAGGTCAAACCCAGAAACTTCTCAATCAAAACATGAAGCCTCCCCAAGACGAGAGCCATTCATTTCAATTGATTACAGCTTTGCAAATGAAAAATAATTAAAGAAATCCAAGTTGAAAAATAAACAAAATGAGAATTAATGGAAACATCGAATGATGAAAACAAAAACAGAAAAAAACATAAATTAAAGTATAATTTTTTAATTAAAAGTTAAGTTTTAATGAATTCCCGTTGAAGCTAAGGTTTTAACCCCCATTTAATTTTTTTAATAATAAGATAACAATATAATTCATTTTTTTTAATCCTGTTTATTTAATTTTATTTTAATAATAATAATTCATGTTATTAATTGTGTCAGTATCAAAACTCCATATTAATTTTAAGTAATACACACTTTATTATATTTTTTAATCAAGATAGTAAATCATGATTAAAAAATAAAAAGTGTTATACTAAAATTAATATGCGGTTTAAAATAAAAACATAATTAATATCAAAACTTATTATAATTAAAATGATAAAATTAAAATCTTAATACAATTAATACGATTTTATATAAACTACATTATAAATAATATAAATTCAGTATAAAACCTAGCATGAAATATTTAATGCTGAAAATTAATAGGCGTTTATAATTTTACCAGGATTGGTAACAGTAATTATCATAATTTAATTCATTTAATGAAAAGTATAAAAATTAATTATAGTTCATGCAAACACACGGTTAATAACATAAACAATTATATTTAAAAAATAATAACATAAACTATAAGTACTAGTGAATAATACCATAAACGATTATAACTAGAAAATAATAACATAAACTATTATAACAAAAAATAAAATGCTTAAAACATATAGGAAGCTATATCAAGAGCACAAAAATAAAAAAAAATAATTAAAAGCTGAATTCTTACACTGATAATTTATAAAAGCTTATATGTTAAAATAATTTTGATTTATAGCTTAAAGTTTAAAATAATTTAATTTACTAGTAATTAAATGGAATAATGAGCAGAAATCTATAAATGTGAACATCTGTGTGTGTGTGTGCGTGCGTGCGTGCGTGCGAGAGGACAATTCTCAACCTACATATTCAACGGATTTTTGATTTATAGACTTATAATTGAGTATATGGGGTATTTAGACATGTAAAACAGTTTTGAATCGTTTTTCACCCTGAAAAATGGCGGCTAAGGTGTCAAAATTGAAATAAATGGGACTCGAAATTTATTATATACAATCTCTCACATTCTGATATATATATATATATATATATATATATATATATATATATATATATATATATATATATATATATATATATATATACAGGCGGCAAAAAGAAGTCGAAATTTATTATATACAATCTCTCACATTCTGATATATATATATATATATATATATATATATATATATATATATACAGGCGGCAAAAAGAAAGTCCACATTTGTATGTTTTTTTTCAAAAACTGCAAATTTAAGCTTAATTTAATGTAACTGTTTAAACAAACTATACCTCATTTAATTGGCTATTTATACTTCATTGTTTGGACTTTCTTTTTGCCACCTCAATTTGAAGTTATTTTTTTTAAAATTGACGTGAACACAAGAATATTTCAATTAAGATTCAAATATGAACAGGTAAAATGGCTGCTAAGGTGTAAAAATTGAAATAAATGGGCCTTGGAAGTTATCGAATTTTATTTGTTTGTCAACTCTTTCACGAGATCGTTTTAAAGATCGTGTCAAACTGGACTAATAGTTATTGAACCTTACCTATTGTCTTCAGGTTTTGGTTTTGATTTCAACACGGGGTATTTATTTTTTTTTTACTTACAAAAGTGGATTACTTAGATAAACATAATACTCAGTTTCTTTCTGTTTTTTATTTAAATTTAATGCCACGTTTAATACCTACGGTATTTCTATTTATAATAAATATGTAATCTGCATTAAACTAAATATAATATTAATGCCTATTCTGCTTGATTTAAAATGACGCAGAACATAGTGGACACTTTTTTTCTTGGTGTCCACAATTATCCTAACAGACACATAAAACTAAAGAAAACAATAAAAAAGGAAACGGCAAAAGATATTAACAGCGTATAAAATAAAAGAAGGTCAAAAACACGAATAAGCAAATAGCAAATATGAAGACAAACGTATTACCATAAGAAAGGACAAATGAAAAGAAATGCAATAAGAAAGAAGGAAAGAAAGAAAAGATAAAAAGCAAAGATAAAGAGATTAGAAACCACGGAAATAAAGAGATGCAGACTATGGTTACGTTAATTAAATTGTTACACGTTTTTCTATGAGGAAGAAAGAGAGAACGAGTCATACGCAAGTAGAGAAGAGAACTACCAGGAAATGATTAAAGAGATAAAAAGCCCAAACGAACATCAAACAAATCGAAACACTTTCATAAAATTTTAATGGGGCTAAAGAAATGGAACAGAAAGAGATTTGCAAAAAAGTGAATAAAAACCCTTTTAAATCACAAGTGCAATAACCGATAAAAGCAAGTGAAATAAATCATACAATTTTACCTTGTTGCCACACTTTGAATATATATTAATAAAATTAGACGGCGTTTCTACATGATAAGAATAAATTCGAAACTAAAAAATCTATACATTTTTGTTGTTTTTTTAACACATATATTTATGAGCTAAAAATCTAAAGTAAGAAAAATAAGACACCAGATTGAAATATGCATATATATATATATATATATATATATATATATATATATATATATATATATATATATATATATATATATATATATACGAGGAGCGTGCAAGAAGTAATGCCCCTGACCCACTTCCAATAGCAGTAGAGCAATGAAACTTGGCACAATTATTAGTCTTTCTCTACATAGAAATCACCCAGAGTTATGCATTTCTCCCATCGTTTGATGCAGCTCTGGATACCGATTTTGCAGAACACCCCAGGTTGGTCCTCCGACCACGACGTGACTTCAGAAATAAAGGCTGCATCATCTGGGAAACGCTTTCCTTTCAAAAACAACTTCATGGCTGGGAAGAGGTGAAAGTAATAGGGTGCAAGGTCAGGAAAGTAGGGAGGATAGGAGAGGATTTCATAACCACACGTCCGTGCTTCTGATCTGGCGACATGCGAGTTGTGGACCGGAACGTTTTCCTGCAGGAGAAGGGTAACTTTGCTGATCGTGCCCCGCCTCTTGATTTTGATAGCTTCCCTTGATTTCCTCAAAAGTGAAGCATAATAGGTTCCTGTAATTGTGGTACCCTTTGCTAGGAAATCTGTCATCACTACTCCGTTCTAGTCCCAAAAGGCTCTGAGTATTACCTTGTCAGCGGAGGTGGTGAGCTCAAGTGCTTCCACTACATTGACTGAGCTTTGGTCTCTGGATCATAGTGATGGACCCAGGTTTCATCCTGTGTAATCAGTCTTTTGAAAAACTTTGACTCATCTTCTTAGCACAGCTCCAAATTCACCCTCGAGCACTCGAAGCGTTCTCGCTTCTGAAATGGTGTGAGCAACCTGGGAATCCATCTGGCAGACACCTTATCCATATGCAAATGGTCATGAATCATAGTTTCCGCAGACCGTGTACTAATCTTGACATCTTGGGCTATTTTACGAATGCGCCAATCTTCTAAAATGGGAGCCTCAACTTGACGTACAGATTACCTATCAATGGCAGAAGGGGGGGCGACCAGGTCTGGGAGCTGTTTCCACGGACTTCCGGCTATGTTTGAATTCACGATACCAGCCTTTACATGGTCATATGATGGGGCATTATCCCCATCAGTTTCTTTTATTTCATCAAAAGTCTCCTGTGGTGTGCGTCCTTTAAAATACAAAAACCGGATCACTGCTCCATATTCAACAGGCTTCATTTCACACCTGACTCAGTTCAAACACTAGTAAAACAGAAACCACAATTAGTTCAGAGCTGTAATTTGCCATATTACCCGTAGAAATATAAATCATTGCACTTGCAAAATTTCAGCTAGATTAGACATCTGGAAGTGGGTCAGGGTCATTTCTTATAATATGTGTGTGTGTTTTTTGCGTGTATGTGTGGGGGTCATTTTGGGGGGAGATACAAAACTGATGAGCTGAGTAAACGCTAAGGCTGGAGCGCAGACTGTTTTGATTTCAATTCCAACTGATAGCATTAAGTCATTTTCTAAAACTTTGGAAATCAGTATTATATACATTGGGTATAATGTAATAAGGAGAGAATTTGCTCTATTATAAATACGAAATCTGCATGAATTAAATTATCATATATACTCGTATTTTATGACCGGGAAGCTAGGCAGCCTACTAGTATACAATACACATATAATGTATTTTGATCTCTATCTATTTATCTATCATTCTATCTACCTATCTCGCCCCTTCTTCTCTCTTTCTCCCTTATATATATATATATATATATATATATATATATATATATATATATATACACGCACGAATTTCCTTTCGGTCGCATAATTCAGTTAGTGGGGTGTGCGTCCGACTTTACCCCGTCGTAAATTATGCTTAAATATGGTGTTTTAATATGTAGAGCTTTCATATATAGAGAGACGTGATTTCAAAAGTAAAAAAAAAAAAATAACATTGAGTGGCATCAGCTAGTATCGAAAACCGATAGCAAAACTGCAGCATTCAACCCTGTGACGTTACCACTGCACCAACATGGCACAAGTCTAGAGCTGTTTGAAAATAAGTTAAGATGAATGCACAAGAAAAGACGCTCGGCACATTGGAAGCTCTACAAGGCTTCCAGAAGCTGAAATTGCACAAAAAAACTTTATGGCGGTATGCGACCGGCCTCATCCATCACTGCTCCTTGAATCCGAGGGAAACGAGTACTGCCGACATATGGACGATATGCGCCGAAGCTCCAACGTATATTCCCGAGATTGGTTAATAAATAGAGATCAATTCATCCCCATGATACAGCTCCCCTGCATGTTGCTCAACTGATCCTGCAGAAGCTGAACGTATTTGAGTACGAGACTCTGCCCTATCCGTCATATGCTCCTGACATCTCGCCCACCGATTATCACTTTTTCAAGCATGTCAACAACTTCCGGCGCTAGAATTGGTTTAAAGATGAGATGATGCCGAACACAGACACTAAAATATACACACAGATGAACACGCAGACACATGCACACTGATACGAATATGTATACACAACAATACACACGCAGAAGCCGACATACGCCCATTCATAGATATACACACAGATACAAACATACAAACACAGACACACATACATATATGCAAAACACATACATACACATAAAAATACCAACAGACACAAGCATACACGGAAAGATATACACAAAACAGACATAGAAATATACTCAGTGACATATACAAAGACATACAGACTCAGACACACACATCCACAGAGAAATACACACAAACACATATACACAACACAGACACACACAAGGCCCTACACATATCGGCATACACAACACAGATATACACGAAAATACATACACACGGACACAAAATAACCCACATAGACATATACACATACACATATACACATGCACAGACATACACACAAAAGCATCCACACAGACAAATACTGACACAAAGAGAATACATTCATAGATACAGACATATACACAAACAGTGACACACAGGCATAGACACAGAGACGCAGATATACACACACAGACATACACACAGAGAAAAAAGACACGCAGAAGCATACACACAGACATATGCATGCACACACAGGCATACACAATATAGTTATGCACAACACACTCATACCAAACACAGACATAATACATAAAAACAAACACAACACAGACATATACAACACAGATACACACAACAAAGACATACACAGACGGATATGCACATACACACATACATACGCAAGCATACAACGCACAGATATATACAACAGAGGCATACAAAACACTGACATACATACTCAGACACAAACATACACACAGACACAAGCATATTCCCAGACAGACATACAAACATAGAGACAGACATACATACACATACGCAGCCATCAACACAGACACTAACACGTAGGCATACACACAGATATAGGCATGCACACACAGACGTAGAAAGAAACAGAAATACGCAAGAAAGACACAGACGTATACGGAGACTTACACATAGACATGGACATACACGCAGACATACACACAAACACAGGCATACACTCAAATATATACGCGACACAGATGCAGACAAATACACTTACATACACAGACATACACATAGACATACACACAGAGACATACAAAGCCTAGACGCAGACATACACGAGGCACACACAGACATACTCGACATATGCATGCACGCAGACATGCACATACATACACACAGTCATACACATAGATATACACAGAGACATACTCAACACAAGTGTACACAAAGACATACACACATATTAACACGCACTAACATACACACTCAACATACATACACAAGTACATACACAGAGAGAAATACACACACATACACGTACACCCGCAAACACAAACATACGCACAAAGTATTTTTGTATAATACTAGATAGATTAATGCAATTTTTTTTTTTTCAAAAGGAGTTACGATCTCGGATATTTCGAAATTAGAAACGTATGCTATATATGGGTATTCGCTGAGATTGTTTTTCTTTTTTTTCTCCTATTCACAATACAATTTCTTTTCTTTGTGTTTTTTGATTTACTGTCTTTTGACCACGTTTTTAAACGATGTTTTTCCCTCCGTTGCCAATGTTAATCTTGAAAAGGGTTGGCTGAAAGACGTCTTTTATAGGGGGTTTTCTGTACCACTCCTTATTTATCCCTTTTATCTGATTCATGCTCAGAAGAAATATACTTTAGAAGTGTATTTTGGTCTTCGTTTCGAAAATTTCATTTTAATGGTGTGTGTTTAAACTATAGGAAAAAAAACCTAAACCCTTAGCAATTAAATATGACACTTCGTTCGGTTTTATTCAAAGCGTTATAAAATTATGTACGCATAAAAATCTTTATATATATATATATATATATATATATATATATATATATATATATATATATATATATATATATATATATATATACATATATATATATATATATATATATATATATATAGTAGCATTTCGGCCCGGCGTTACCCGGGTGTTTGGATGTGTCTGTTGAAAAAACAAATGCGGAAATAGGATGGAAGGCTCGAACCCGTACCGCGAAGGAGGAAAAGAACGGGGTAAAAACCTAACGTCTATTCTGTTACGACCACCGCCAAACCGGAAGTGACATTTTTTAAAATTAAGGCTAGACAATCTAAATATATATATAATATTTGTGACTGATGAACTGAAGGACGAAAAATATATCTCGATAAAGTGAAAAACGTGAGAGATTTAATGAGGATCGAACTCGGAAAAAAAATGTCCTTATCATGTTTGAGATAACTCGAAGACCAAGACCTCATGACTTTTTCTGTTCTTGGCTATGGTGTCTCTGTTCATGCTTTGTTTCCTTCCCGATTTTTTCTCTTTTATTTTCTTATTTGTTATGTCCTGGCATTCAGTTGTACATTGTGTTAATGAAATCCTTGCATTTGTGCTTGTCCTTTTTATAGTTTTTTTTTCTATTATTAAATTCTTTGTTTCTCTGTTTTCCTGTTGTCTATATTCTTCACGATTCTCCCCCGCCATTTATATTATTACCTAGTTCCTCCTTCTCAAATCTCTATATCTATAAAAGTGAGATCTGTGCGTGTGCGAGGACAATTCTCAACCTATATGCTGAACGGATACGTATACGTGTTTGGTACATGAGATATAATTATTATGTTAAGTATAAGTACATTTTAAAACACGTCTTAAAGAATGTGTCAAGCTAGCCTCCTTGTTATCGTACTTGACTAACTGTTTAGATTTGTTTTTTACTTAGAAATAGTGAACTCTTTGGAAAAATACTTGCATACACGTCTCAGCTTCTTTCAATTACGTTTACTTTATTTCTTAAAGGAAATTAACGTTACATTTAATATCTACCTTATTTCTGTTCACAATAAATAAGAATTCCGCATTTTTTAATCGCGTGCAAGCGACTCTATACATCACTCCGTCGGTCGGTCAGTCGCTCGGTCTGTCGGTCGGTTTGCCGGTCGGTCTGTCGGTCTGTCCGTAACACTTTTGTACTTGGTCTTTTTGGTTAAGATCAAAGGTCTGTTGTTAATAGATGCTGTTCTTAGCTTTTTAAGCTTTCCTTGGCCTTTTGGTCAAGATCAAAGTGTAGTATCTGCCCTATTACATGCTGTACTTATTATGATATAAAGTAGGGGCTCACTTTTCTGTATTAATTTAATGTAAAATGATCACCCACTTTACAACCAGTCAGTCTCAAAGCCGTTCAAGTCATCCTCCTGGACATTCAAGTTGTTTTGAAGGATTCCAGTTATTTTTTAAGCATTCAAGTCATTCTTAAGCTCATTCAATTCATCCTTAAGTTCATTAAAGTCATTCTAAGTCATTTACTTTTTATTTATTTATGTCATTTCAGTCCATTTTTCAGCCATTTTAGCTTACATTTAAGAATTTCATGTCAATCTTAAATTCACGCATTCATTCATTACACGAGAGCACGCGACTGATGGCTATCGGTCTTGTTTCTCTTTCTCGTGATATGTGACCTTTTTGTTCCTATTTACTGTTCTGTAAAGTTTATCGAAATATGATTCACAGCACCGGAACTCTGTGTAAGGGGACGTTTTTTCCTTGATCGCCGTTTTGTTCCATACGTCTGCATATCTCTTGTTGACGCCGCTAGATTTTTAAGTAGATATTGTATTCTGTAAAGACAAGAGGGACTCCTATGCGTGTCACCTCTTTTATGTGACGACTAATGGCTATCGGCCTTGTTTTACTCATGTTCACCCCCTACAAAGCATATCGCCACGTGGACGTAAGGGGCTACTATCTGGGGCCACGTCTAGGAATGATTAACAATATATTTGTTTATGTTACATTTAAACTTCTGCATATCGGTAGCAGGATTTTGAATTGCAAAAGCTGTTAGAGGGGAAAAAAACTAGCATTTAGGGAAAACAACAGTGAAGGGGTGGGATCTTATTGCTAAGCTAAGGGTTAATAATATTATGTTTATTTATATTTAGTATTCAATATTTCTGTTTTCATATTTCACGATTCCTTTTTCATTCATGTTTCTTCTTCATCCTTCCTAATCATACAACCCAATTGCCTATTACTTTTCAAGTCATCTCATTTTCTAACGTTTTCTTCTTTTCGCTCCTCATCGCTTGATTTTTTTTTCATCAATTTCTTACCGATTTAACTTGAATCATTACCGAGTCAACCAATTAATATCATCTTCACTCGGACTCCATTGTAAACGAAACGATCAACGAAACGTGTGTCCATTCTCTCATTTATCACTACACGTCCTCTTTTTCATATTTTTTTTCGCGTTTCTTCATCATCGTCGTCTCATCATTGCTGAACATCTGTCGACCCTTACGACTTAAGTGATTTCCTCCGGCGGGGGGCAGACGTTATTCTCCCTCCGACGTCCCGGATGGAAAAGACCAGTTCTTTCATTAATCCGGCCGAGTATTGCGAGAAACGTCGATGTCGCTGTCGATAGACTTACGATCTGCTGACACCACGGAAGCCAACCCGTCGTTTTTTCCCACATTGTCGAGTCGATAAAGAAAAAAAGTTCTTGAAACATTCATGACGTATATAGTGGGGCAGATTGCTGAAGCAATCTTTCACTTGCTGCTTGTGTAATGTTGTAACCCTTTGGCTGCGATTATAGCGTAGTATCTGGTTAACTGTGGCAAGCAGGGCCAAGGTCAATGCATTATTATTATTATTATTATTATTATTATTATTATTATTATTATTATTATTATTATTATTATTAATAATAATAATAATTGATTCGAGCGACAGCGGGTCGGTGGATCAATTATTATGATTAGATTGGTCTGAAACACGTAATGAGTCAGTCGTTAGCTAGACATCAGAGAGAACGGACGACTTAAGAGGGGAGTTGGTCTCTCCATGACGCGGGAAGCGGCGTCATCTCAGCCAGCCAAGATGTAAAACAAACGTTGTAATCTTTGAAGATGTCAGCTGAAACCATGAAAATAAATCTTCGTAAATAATTCAGGTATGTGTTGCGTTATTTACATCTGCTAAAAAGAACTGTATGGCTACAACTGTTTCGATACGTCCGCGACAATCGTTTCCTATTAGAACTGTTGCATAAATGTTAAACTATACACACTAGACAATCAACTAAATGATACGACATAATACACACACGCATTTACACGTACATGAATATACAGGAAAAAATAAACCCCACTGTTCAACGTGTATGTTGTTGTGGAACATATTTATACACATATGCATATATACATTACACAACAGAAACCTTTATAGAGCCCCGAATATTACACTTGTATAACTAAATGAACAATTCTTATGGAATATTGAGATAACCTGCCCCACTGATATGGAGTTGACGGTGGCTCAGTAGTTAACGGACTAATTAAAAACCTGCTTGTTTCAAGTTCAAATCCAGTTAATGGTGCTGTTTCCAGCATGAATACAGTACAGTGGATGTTAAGACAAATGTCTACATATTCTTGTCGATTTTTAAGTAATAATATCTGGTCAGATTTTAATTTACCTTCAAATCCTTAAGCTGTTGTGTAACAATCTCTGATATTGAATAAAATAAAATACGTAACAAGCGCTTGAAAGCCAAAGACAACGTAATATTAGGAAAACAAACAAATATTTTACTTGTTTGAAAATGTATCACAAATCTATTGCAGAGGTATATTCCATCTTCAGTGGGTTGTTTTGTTTCTTCTTCCTTGCCATGTTGCCAATTTGGAGAAAGAAGTCTGTTTTTAAAGAGCCGCGCGTTGTTTCTAGCGGTAGTAGATGTTTGAACTGTGCGTAGGCAACGCGAGAATAACGTCAAGGATGAAAGGTCATATAGAAACGTTGTTTTAATTTGAATAAAATAAAATACACATCAAGTGCACTTGATATTGTTTTTCTCCTGACAGAAATACTCTTTAGTAAAAAAAAAAAGGTTGGTCTTCTATCACTCGAACAAAAACTTATGCCTTACCCAGTCCTTTTTTTTAATAGAAGTCACCATTTATCAAGGCCAGGAGGCCACTCGGGAATAAGGGTTATTGAGCGTATAGTAATCAATAGGAGAATACCGTAGTAATCGTTAGTAATAGAGATTTGGAAGATTTTATTACTTAACGGGGCGATTCATCAAGAATTTGTTTATGTTGGGCTTTAAGACAACCACGTTGTGGTCAGCTAGGAAACAGGTACACGAAAGTGAGTTCCACATACGTGCAGTTCTAGAAAATAAGTTTTGTTCATGGAATCTACGTTTTGATTTAGGCACAATTAAAGGGTGGGGAAAATTATTGACAGTGGTTTCAGCTAGACGGGCGTTTTTCGTGAAAGATTGGCGAGGGGGGCACCAGAGATTGGAACTCAGACGAGCAATTGCAATGAAAATAGCGATAGAACACAGACAGGCTCGATACGTCTATTCTGTTGGAGAGAGGTTGCAGGGAAGAGAAAAGGGCATCCTCCACTAAGCTACGATGTCTATTTTCTAACAGCTCCTGCCCAGATGTGGCAGCAGTATTCCATCCTTGGACGTACTTGACTTTTATATAGATACAGAATTGCATCAGCAGTGAGATATCTACCGGAGTGGTAGAAGTATCCCACCATTTTTCCAACGACCGTGGCAACAGATTTGAGATACGGGTTTCATTTCAGACCAGGAGTAAAGGTCAAGCCAGAATCTTGTGAAAACAAGACGAGAGCTATCCATTTAAATTGATGCCTGATGGGGATCAGAGCGCGGATGATGTAAAGAGAGAAGCTTGGTTTTAGCTGCCTGTATAAGCCTTAACAGCATATTAAAAAAATGCTATTTCACGTCCGGGGAAAATGTCACCCTGGACATCTTTTTACTGTGAGAATAAAATGCAAACTCGCCGGCGAATTATAATTAGAGATCCCTCTTTTCTTATCTACAGTTTTATCTGCATGGCAGAGCCATTGCTAGTACAAACTCTATTATTGTTTCACTCTGTGAAACATTCACAGCAAGACCTCTAGCTACAACTAGGATAAAGCTTATCTTCCTTTGTTTCTCTGTATACGTAAAACTAAATATAAATTTATTTTCAAAACCAACACAACCACGCTGAATATTAATGAAATACAGTTAAGTCAAAAGTTTACAAGTTAATCCTAATCATATTTTGCCAATTTGCAACTATTCTTAAAAATCCTGAACGTTTATTTGTTTATTTCTTTATTTTTTTCAACTTTTGAAATGAGGTATAATAATGTGTCTATTACATTTTTTTGCAGACTGTAATCGTTATCTTCATAGTTGGTGTTGTTCCACCCCGTCTCGGTCGACTTATCCTCTAGCCTTTTCCAGCTGGTTAACCTCGGCCCGAGACCCAGTTGATAGAGGCGTTGAGTCTCTGCGGTTCCAGGCGAGCATTGTCTGAAGATAGCGGTTTCAATCCTACCCAAAGCCGGCCAGAGGATTAGTTGACCAAAACGCGGCAAAACAACAACACTATTAAATGCAGTAAATACTGGGAACACAGTAACAAGACTCAGCGTTCCTATCTCATCGCGCTTATCGATCTGAAGAATGCCAGAGACTGAGTTGTCCGAAAAGTGATGGAACAATAACAACTATAAAGATGAGGATAACATTCCGCAAAATAAATAAATAAATAAATAATAATACCTATTATTTAATTGGAATTCATTATTGAGATGAGTATTATTTATTAATTTTATTTTGTTGCGGACTATTATCCTCATCTTTTCTTAGTTGTTTCGTGACATTTCGGCGAAAACCGGCCAGAGGTTTACTTGTCCAAAACGTGGCGAGACGACAACTATGGACGACAGTAATTGCAGTGAATGCAGTCAGGAGATTCAGAGTTCCTATCCGTCGCGGTTACCACCTGACGAAGGCCAGAGGAATAGTTGGCCGAAACGTCGTGAAACAACTAAGAAAAAAAAAAGCATAATAATCCGCAATAAAATAAATAATCATAATAATACACCTTAACGTATTATCTTTCATTCGAGTTGGAGGAACTCATCAACACTTTATACTCGTTGCGACTTTGAGCTTAAATAAACAGTGTCCTATCGTATGCTAGTATGTCGGTGTTATTCGGACTACGCGGCTATAAACACATTCTTCCTACGGAGGAAGTGTCTAGGGAATATCAAAGCAGTTCCATGTAACATGTATAATTTGGTTAGGGAAGGTTTTCGCAGTTCTTACATGAATGTGCCGACGATCTTCCAGATGCGTCACTTGGCATTTTAAAATGGTCAACCATGTGCTGCCCAACGTTGCTTAACCAGTATTTCAACGTTGCTTAACCAGTATTTCAACGTTATGTGACCTATTATTGCATAATAAACAGTTAGCTTCAACTAAACACTGGCGAGGAATCGGCTGTTATGATAAATATGTAAACATACGAAAACAAAAACAATATTTAAAATTTAATTGAAAAACATTATCGACAATGATTTCAAGTATTTTTTTCTTGGATTTGCTAGATAATAAACTAAAAAAGATAATAATAATAATAATAATAATAATAATAATAATAATAATAATAACAATAATAATAATAATAATAATAATAATAAAATTAACTACTTTTTTTTCATCACCTTTGCAAACTTGCGGTTGCCGCTGCGTAATCTCTCCTCTCCGGAGTCATTTGGGGTAAACGCGTCCCTATCTTTTTCTTTTTTTTTTCAGTTCAGCCAAACAATTTTCGCTCATCTTTCTACAATAAAAAAAACTCACTTTTAAAATACATACTAAGTATTTAGAATGTTTGTAATGTTCGAAAAGAAAACTGTTAATTCCCAAACGCCGCGCATGTTTGCCCGAACATGTAAATAACAAACAAAATTATTAACAAACATTTTAAAATGATAACAAAAAAATCATATTTCAAGGGAGGTTAGTCCGCATATAAACAATTGTGGTTTAGTGCTGTATACATGTTTATACGACTATTATGACTTATTTATTGATTATTTAACTAAATGTGAGTAAATCAACGTTTATTTGCTAGGGCGTTTATGTTGTATCGAAATGAATATACTATTTATATCTACATCAAAACAGGTTAGGCTTATTTGATTCTATTACAAAACATGCACTTTAGTAATCCAATATACAAAATGGCTATATATATATATATATATATATATATGTATATATATATATATGTGTGTATATATATATATATATATATATAATTAGATAGATAAAGAGAGTCATCTACAGACAGTACTGTTTCGCTGTGTCACAGCTCATCAAAATTTTGTTGGAACGGTACAAGTGCATTGCAGCCGAAGGAGAATACATCAAGCGGGTTAGAGTTTCATGTTTACTAAGAATAAAAATGCTCATGCGAAAAAAAGTTTGGAAACTTATTGACGACACCTCGTATATATATATATATATATATATATATATATATATATATATATATATGTATATGTGTGTGTGTATAGGTAAATTTTTACGACGTGCCTCAGCGTATTATAACCCCCCACCTCCCTATGAAAAGATCGGCTTTAAGAATAATCACCCCGGCTTTCGAAGTTGGGGGTGTTTATTCCGAAAGCTGTTCTTTACACGGGGGGGTTAGGGTGCTTATAATATGCTTGGGCACGTCGTAAAAATTGACCTATATATATATATATATAGACTAAAATTTGCTGCTATGGTTTCAAATGATCTGAAATAGCAGCATAGGGGAGACTTAATCTATATATATAAAAGCGAAAATGTGTGTTTGTTTGTATTTATGTATGTATGTGTGTTTGTATGTCTCGCAAAAACTTTTTATACGGGTCACGGATTTTTGCCAGACCGGGATCATTTTTAACTTCCAACCTTCGCTCGACAAATATCGAAAAATTGGCCAAAAATGTTCATTTCTTCACCATGAAATCAGCAGTTTTCTCCAAGGGGGATGGTCAGCTAAAAAGCCGGCTTCTCATGACGAGTTCGGTTCTACGCATGCGCAAATGACGTCGGAGCCTTATTGAGTTCAAAGATTAAAACAAATGATCTAAATCCGTGGACGTCGGCTTAGCTCAGTTGCTTAGAGCGCGGCCTAATTATCTAAACGTTTTGGGTTCGAATCATGGTGTGAAATGTCTTTTTTTTTCGATTTTTAAAATTTTAATATTGAAGCAAGGTTATTTGAGCCATCTTTCACGTGTTTTCAGATTTTTTCAACGTCCGTTTTTCTGTTTTTTTGTTTATTTACTTCGCTTATTCTTAGGTTTGCATTAACACCCCCACCATCGCCCGACCACACATACCCCAAAACACCCGGGCAACGCCGGGTACCCCCGCTAGTCTATAAATATATAAGCGAAAATGTGTCTATGTATGTTTATTAGTATGTATGTATGTGTGTTTGTATGTCTCGCAAAAACTTTCCACACGGGTCACGGATTTGCGCCAAATAGGTATCAGTTTAAACTTTCAACCTTCACTCGAAAAATATCGAAAAATTGGTAAAAAAACGTTAATTTCTTCACCCTGAAATCATCACTTTTCTGCAGGAGGGGGGTTCAGCAAAAACCGTCCTCTTATGACGAGTTCGGTTCTGCGCAGGTGCAAATGACGTCGTAACCTGATTTAGTTTAAAGAGTTAAAAAACGACCTAATTTCATGGACGTCGTCTAAGCTTAGTTGCTTAAAGCGCGGCCTCAATAACTAAACGTTTTGGGTTTAAATCGTGGTTTGAGATGTATTTTGTTTTTCGACTTTTTAAATGTTAATATTGAAGCAGGGTGTTTTTAAGCCATTTTTCACGTGTTTTTCGTTTTTTTTTTAAATTTTAACTTCGTTTTTCTGGGTTATTTTTTTATTTTTACTTCGCTTATTCTTAGGTTTTCATTAGCACCCCCACCCCCGCCCGACCACACACACCCAAAAACACCCGAGCAACGCCGAGTTTCTACGAAGCTCTTTTTCACGTGTATTTTTTTGAGGGGGGTAATTTTTCAGATTTTTTAAAGGAGTTTAAACGTTCGTTTTTCTGTTTTCATTTTTTGTTTTTCCGATTTTTACATTTAACATCGTTCCTTTGCCTTATGTTAGTTGTGTTGTGTCTTTTTTTTAATATTTACTTCGCTTATTCTTATGTTTTGGTTAACACCCCCCACCCTCGCCCGAGCACATACACCTCCAAACATCCGGGCAACGCCGGGTACCTTTTGCTAGTCTGTATATATAAAAGTGAAAATGTGTGTTGCATGTATGTATGTGTATTGTATGTATGTATGTGTGTTTGTTTGTATGTATGTATATGTGTCTGTATGTCTCGCCAAAACTTTCCACACGGGTCACTGATTTTCGCCATCTAAAACTCCAACCTTCGTCCGACAAATATAAAAAAAATTGGCCAAAAATTTCTTCACTCTTAAATCATCGCTTTTCCACAGGAGGGGTCAGCAAAAACCCTCATCTCATGACGAATTCGTTTCCAAGCATGCGTCATACGACGTCGTAACCTATTTTACTTTAAATATTTGAAAAAGCGGTACAATTTTGGCGATGTCGTATTAGCTCAGTTGCTTAGAGCGCAGGCATAATATCTAAACGTTTTGGTTTCGAAACACTGTGTGAGATGTCTTTTTTTTTTTAATGTTTAAATTTTAAATTTTAATATTGAAGTAGGGTTAGTTAAGCCATTTTTCACGTGTTTTTTGGGGGTGGGGTGTAAAGTTTTCACGTTCGTTTTTCTGAGTTTTTTTTTACTTCGCTTATTCTTAGATTTTCATTAACAACGCCCACCCCTGCCTGACCACACACACCCAAAAACACCCGTGCAACGCCGGGTACTCCCCGGTAGTTCCAAATATTTCTCACATGTTATATCTCCCTTCTTTTGGAAATAGGCTACGATTATGAATATCTCCAGAATCAAATAAGCTTTATATACCGTGGAATTTATTTTTTGTATGAAAACAAACGAAAGGAGATATAACATATATAAATATTTGGAATCAAGTCTCCCTTAAATGCAAATTCAGATCATTTGAAACCATATCAGCAAGTTTTATTCTTCCTTGCATCACGATAAGTGGTTTGGGGTAAATATCAGATGTTTTGTAATTCATATGTAAAACAAATGACTATGATTGAAGTATTAGTAAAGTTGCAGTAGCTTTCTACCCACGGAAAATTCTTTAAAATTACCACTATTGTACGTTTTCGGGGATACTGAACATGAAAATAACATTAAAAATCACAGGGAACGTATAGTTTCAAAGACTTAAGAAATTATAGTTCTAAAAACTAGGGATCACTTTCCTATATTAATTTAACGTAAAATTAACACCCAATTTTTAGCAAAGGAGTCCATAAAGTCGGTGCCCATTTTACGTTAAATCAATATAAATAAGTGATTCCCCAACTTCCTGAAACAGTAATGAGCCACCTTAAGTGCAACCGTCACATTGTCCAGTACACAAATTAGTTAAGTAGATTTTAACGGTATTTCATGTGTTATATTCTGAACAATATTGCCGAGATTTATAGCTTATAAAATTGCCCACAGAAGTGGTTATATCTATGGATATATTTTTGCTCGTCGCCATATTGAATACGTGAATGCTAATATATTTAGTTCTATGTGTCGAAACTACATGAACATTAGGAAATCCTATTCTATGGTTACAATCTTATGATAATTGCTTAAAAAATAACTATATTTTCAAGCCAATAAAATATGTTCATAATGCCATATATTAATATATATAGTCCTTGCCAGCCACCTTTAGTTTTTGTGTTTTGAGATATAATTTGCTTATTTTTTTTCTTGGTTGTCTCTCCTGTGACCTTGCTAAGCCGCTAATACATACATACATACATACATACATGCATGCATACATGCATGCATACATACATGCATGCATGCATACCTGCATGCATACATACATGCATACATACATGCATGTATGCATACAAACATATATGCATGCATGCATACAAATATAAAGATATATACGGATACATATAGACATACATGTCCATATGATGGAAGCTAATTCGTTTTCGATCATTGCCATTACTTGATATAGCACAAAAAAAGAAAAAAAGGTATTCAGTGATTGGCCGCACAAAGGTGGCCTTTAAGCCTTGCCAAACTCTAGCATTCTTTGGCACACATTGTGCAGACATGTGTATGTATGCATGCATACATACATGCATACATACATGCATGTATGCATACAAACATATATGCATGCATGCATACAAATATAAAGATATATACGGATACATATAGACATACATGTCCATATGATGGAAGCTAATTCGTTTTCGATCATTGCCATTACTTGATATAGCACAAAAAAAGAAAAAAAGGTATTCAGTGATTGGCCGCACAAAGGTGGCCTTTAAGCCTTGCCAAACTCTAGCATTCTTTGGCACACATTGTGCAGACATGTGTACCAAAATGTGGTGAGACGACAACAACTACGGATGGCAGTGATGGCTGAGAATGCAGTTAGGAGATTCGAAGTTCCTATCCGCCGCGGTTACCACCTGACGAAGGCCAGAGGAAGTTGGCCGAAACGTTGTGAACCAATAAAAAGATTAAAAAAACAACAACTATTAAAAAAATGAGACTAATAGTCCGAAATAAAAATAAATTAATGTGTGCCACTAGCAGCACGTTCTTCATGTTCACTTCTATGTATAATCAAATACCGCTTCAAACCACCTGCTGTTTTATACGTTCGCCCGCAGTTGACGCAGGTTAGCTCTGGCAACACGACTGCTTTGTGGCCCACTGCGCCGATGAGTAGTCTCTGCTCAGACATAATCTTCCGCACACCTCACTCTCCAGACCAATTTGGCGTCCCCGCCCATCCACGACTCCTTTCGCCCTCCCTTTCCGGGAATCACGCTTCAGCCGCTCATACTGGGTTCGATCTGCCTGAAACGTGCCCACACCTCCCCGAAAGGTCATTCTGCATTCTCCGCGATCCAAAGCAAGAGTCTCCCAGGTTTTTCTTCTATCTCACATTTTTTTAAGGTGGACCTCAAACAATCTTTGAATCTCATTTTAGGCTTTTGAGCCAGACGTCTTCCCTCGGCGAGCTCGCCATAAAGGAGTTGTTTGGGAAGTCGACTGTCTAACATCCTCACCATATGTCCACTCTATTTCAGTCTATGTTTGATAGCTTCAATGCTAAGGCATTGGGTCCGTTCAAGCACATCCACATCACTGACATACATTTGCCAACCCACGCCTAAGATTCGCCGTGAGCACATCTGGTGAAACACACACACACACACCCACACACACACACCCACACACACACACACACACACACACACACACACACACACATATATATATATACATGTACAAATATATATATATATATCCATATAATACATATACAGACATATACATATACATAAATATATATATATACATATACATATATATCCATATATACACATATAAACATATCTATACACATACATATATATACATATACATATATATATACATATGCATATCTATACGTATGCATATATATACATATACATTCATATATATATATATATATATACATATATATATATACATACACGCATATCAATATAGGTAGTACTGGGTTACATAGTACCAGTAGCATATGACATGAGGTGACATATATATACACACATACACATACATTCATACATATACATACACACATATATATATACATATATATGCATGCATTCATAAACATATATATATATACATTCATATACATATATATATATAAACATACATACACACACACATATATATATATATATAAAATTTGGCGTTTCGGGTAGGTATCGTAGGTTAGAAAGCATGCAATATCAAAACATTCGGGAACATGTATTCCATATATTTTAACCTGACGATAACTTACGAAGATCAGACACGGAGAATGTTGTGTAGCTTAATTTCCTTGTATATTTTCAGAACTTACTATTTCGATCTACTCACGTATTGAGACTAGTTGAAGGACGTACTGAAAATCGATAGATAATATATTTATCACGAAGCGATAAATTTGGCTTACGTGAAATTTATTTTTTTGTTTCAATCCTTATTTTAAAATAATAAATTGGTTTTATTTTCACATGGGCTTTTTAGAAGAAATCAATTTATTTTTCATCTAAGAAACGCATTTTAATTTAAAATACAAAACAAATGTATGTAATGTCGAAAAGTCGATATAAATGAGATATTTTGAAAATATTAATAAAAGAAAGCTGTTACAAATTTATATTTTTTATTTTAATTCTGATGCTTAATCGATAGCCATGCGAAAAAAAAAAAAAAATTCATTTTTTAATGGGAAATTGACAACAGCGTAAACTTCTGCTCAAAGCAGAAACTAACAAAGAACAATTAAGAACAGCAATTTATGTGTTACTTTGAATCAGGATAAAATGGATTAATTTCGCTTCCGAAATCAACCTCAAAACGGGAGTTTCTAAGGTGTATGTAACACAACTCGTTATCCGGTTCGTCAGAGTAACTACAACTGTTTATTCTACTTTTATTTACATATTACTAGCCTGTGTGCCCGAGTTTTCCCTGGTGTTAGGTTGAGCAAAAAAAAAAGTGGTAGTATGCAGGCAGGATCGAACCCCATTGGTTTCAAATGGTCTGTTATGCCGGAGCTGGGCATATGGGTATGAGCCCCCACTCCTCTATAAAATGGTTCCATAAGGCGTGTGTCACTTATAACCTCTGACAGACAAATTCACGCCCATGCGTCCACGTCGCGAGACCGGTTAACACCGAATGAGCGGGAATGCAAACGAGTGTTCAGCGCTATAACTGTTCGTCTGCTCTTAAATCCAGCTGCGTCTGCCAACAACCGGCGGCGCCTGGTGATAGTCTGCGTCTGCAAGGAACTTGCGGCAACCTGTCTTCAAACCCATGGAACGACTGTCGATAATCGGCGGCTCCATGGTCGGACTATCCCTCTGCGTCTGCTGACAATCAGCGGCAAGGATATCCGTTCCTGGGCACACACCCACAGTGTACACTTGCGACTGGCGTCCGTCTGTGGTTACTACCACCAGGAAACTTCATGAGAAATATGCACAATTATACAATACAACTGCGGACCCTACTACGGCGTACGCGGGAGCCGACGCGCTTGTTCACCCGGTGGAACAAGTGTTAAATTTGCAAGCCGGAATGCTTTGAAGAAGACAGAACTACTTCTTCGCCTGTTGGAACGTCCGAACCCTGAGATCTGAGGCGGCACAAGCCCTAACGGTGCGCTCTCTACACCAATACAAGGTGGACGTCGCATGCTTGTCTGAGGTCAGATTACCGGACAGTGGTCACCAATCCATCAAGGTACCACAAGAAGATACTTCCTACCACCTCTATCACAGTGGGGTAACGGACAACTCAGGATTGTATGGCGTCGGGATCGCTCTGAGCGACCGCGCACAAAAATCTCTTTTGGACTGGGAACCCATTTCCCCTCGTCTTGTCCGAATTCGGCTAAAAGGAGTTATCCACAACGTCTCTGTCATCGCAGTCTATGCACCCGCGCTAGACTCAGCCGACACTATAAAGGATACCTTCTACAACGAATTACAAGCTGCCGTCAACGGAACCCCCGTCGGCGACATGCTTGTCATAGCAGGTGATTGGAATGGCAGAACTGGCAAGGCGGATGCTCAAACAAGATCTACGCTGGGCCCATTTGGCGCCGGGAATCGCTGTGCCAATGGCGAACGTATCATTAACTTCGCGATCAACAATCACCTCATTGTCTCCAATACGAAGTTTCAGCATCCAAATCATCATCTGGTGACGTGGTACTCGAATGACGGTATCACGGCGAACCAGATAGACTACATTTTGATACGCAAACGCTGGGTAAGCAATATGCGTGACTGCCGCGCTTACAGAGGTGCTAAAACAGGAAATACCCATGGATCGGATCATGTCCTTGTTAGAGCCAAGCTCACAATGCGACTGAAGGCCAACAAACACGTTTCCCGTCAAAAACGTCTTGATATCACGAAGCTGAAAGTGGACGACACTGCAACTCAGTTTCGACTGGACCTACGCAACCGATTCAATGGTTTACAACCAGAAGAATCGGTGGAAGATATAGGGAAAGCACTCAAAAAGGACGTCACTGAAGCAGCGGCCAATACCGTGGGTTTCACAAAGCGTCGTCAAAAGGACTGGATCTCAAGTCGAACGGTGAAATTGGGTGAGGAGGCTAAACGTGCCAGATTCAACGGAGATGCCAACTATCGTCGCCTTCGCCGAGAAACAACGCACTCTGCCCGCAACGACCGCAATGTCTACTGGCACAATATCGCAACTGACATGGAACATGCGACCTCGGTAGGGGACTCCCGCAAGTTATATCAACTATTGAAGTCCAGCACACAGACGAGGTCATCCGTGAGCGAATCCATCCACAACAGTGGAGGTGAAATCATTACTGAACTAAACGCACGATTGGATCAGTGGCACGAGCACTTCCGTGAACTCCTGAACCACCAGCCTCCACCTACAATTCCAGGTCAAAACACCCCCACCGCTGCAGATCTCTACGATTGCTCGTCGGATACCCCCAGCCATGAAGAAATCAGAGCCGCCATTGCCAAGTTGAAGAATAACAAAGCTCCAGGCGAGGACGGTATCCCGGCTTAGGTCTACAAGACCGGAATCGATGAATTAACCCCTCGTCTACACCAGCTGATTTCTGAAATTTGGAATAGTGGGGAGATTCCCCAAGATTGGAGTGACGCCATCCTTCTTCCCTTTTTTAAGAAGGGTGACAAACGGACATGTAGTAACTACAGAGGCATCAGCCTTATAGATGTCGCTGCCAAAGTCTTCACTATCCTCATTCTGAGACGGTTTCAATACGAAAGGGACAGAAGGACTCGTCCTAACCAATGCGGATTCCGACCTTGCCGCGGATGCGTCGACCAAATATTCACGCTGAGGCGAGCCTTGGAACAGCGCTGGTGCTACCAACAGCGTACAATCGTAAGCTTTATCGACTTCGCTGCCGCTTTTGACTCGGTCGATCGCGGTACCCTGTGGAGAGTGATGGAAGCAGATGGTATCCCCCCCGAAGCTACTCAACTTGATCAAGGCCTACTACCATCGGACTCGCACGCGTGTCCGCTGTTATGGCCAGGACTCCTCTTTCTTCAACGTCAGCAGTGGTGTCCGCCAGGGATGCGCGCTCTCGCCCACCCTTTTCAATTACGCTATTGATTGGATCATGGAGCAGGCGCTGCCTGGATATCCTGGCGTCGTGGTGGGGCGTAACTTTCATCTCACCGATTTGGACTACGCGGACGATATTGCGGTTCTCGGGGAGAGCTACAGAGACATACAGACGGTGCTGAACCGAATCCAGGAGAAGGCAGCTGCCATCGGCATGAGAATCAACGCCAGCAAGACGAAGATTCTATCGGCTGGCATCCCCCAAGCAGAAAGGTCCTCCGTCACTCTCAACGGGGAAACCCTCGAGGAGACGGATAGCTTCAAATACCTGGGCTGCACGTTCATTGGTACCGGTCAAGGCATGAATGAGATTGAAGCGCGCATTCATGCCGCACGAGCTGCCTTTTGTCGACTCCAAAGGCGATTATGGTCACGGCCTGAAATACGTCTGAGGACAAAAATACGAATCTACCAGGCCCTCGTCCGCTCAATACTTTTGTATGGATGTGAGACCTGGCCCATACGGAAAGCGGATCTGCGACGCGTAGAAGTTTTCGACCACTACAATCTCCGCCGCATTCTCCATGTCCGTCCCTTGGATTTCGTCGCCAACAGGAAAGTCCGGCGTCGCTGCAATCTCCAGGCAATTACTGACCTACTCTCTCTGTGATGCAGGGGTCTTTATCCACGAGGCTATCTCCCCACGTCCTCTACCCGGCTGGAAAAAACGTGTCGGTGGCCAGCTAAGAACGTGGCTCGGGACTATCAAAGCCGACGCTGAGCTTATTTTGGGCCCGCTCCTCTATCGTTGGAGACGTGACTGGCTATTGCTCACTCGGGATCTTGCCTCCGATCGCCGGGCTTGGGCCGCAGCGGTACGAGATGTGCATCTTCATGAAGCCGACTCAACTCCTCCAGTGTGAATGTCGTTTCAAGTACAAAGTAAGTAAGGATCGAACCCATACTACGAAGGAGGAAAAGCTCGTGAAAAAAAAAGTGATGTCTTTGCTTTTGCGTCCATAGCAAAACCCGAAGTTATGAAGGTTTAAATTGGGGCTAGTAAATCGAAAATAGGGGATGACTTTCAAAAATATCGGCGAAAAAAGCGACTCATCCTTGTAGAAAAGTGCCCAGTTAAAGGTGAGGAAATTAATGTTTTTAGACATATTTTTCGATATTTATCGTCCGAAGGTTCGAGCTTTAAAACGTTAACAATTTTGTGAAAATCAACCACCTCTGTCAAAATTTTAAAGCGTACATACATACACATACATACATACATACATGATGATTGCAACGTCTTATCAGACGAGTGGCACTCCCTCAGACATGAGCTCAGATCAATGAGCCCAAATGCCTGAGGGAGTATCTATACAAATATGATGTTACAGAGTCTTAGCTTTGTGCGACAGCTATCCAGCAACAAGCAAGAGCAAGATAGCCAGAAACAAATTAAACTGCAGACCAGCTTAATGCGGGTAATGGTCTTCCGCTTTATGGTTTTTTAAATCAGAGATTTGCTTCTCCTAGAAAGGTTGCCTTCACCACGGCCTACGGGAGCCCTCTCCACCCCAATACACATACACACACACACACACACACACAAATATACACGGTGCTAGTTGGCCGTTGACCCAGAAAAAGAGTTCATTCGACATACATACATACATACATACATACATACGTTTAGCAGACAGATGAGATTTATATGATAGATTTAGTGATAGGAATCATTTGAGATCAGGCTTCATAATTTATGTGTTGATTTTGTCCCAACAGTTATCCTCATCTTCAATGTAACCTTCGGTGCCTATGACGCAGATGATAGACGCGGTGAGTCTCTACAGTTCCAGGTGAGTAATGTGTGAAAGATAGCGGTTTCTATCCCACTAACAGCAGGTCAGAGCATTAGTTGGCCAAGACGTGGTGAAACAACAACAACTATTGAAGGCAGTAATTATTGACGATGCAGTTACAAGACACAAGTTTCCTATCCCATCGCTATTAACCATATGAAGAAGGTCCGAGGAATAGTATGTCAAAACGGTGTGAAACAACAGCTATGAAGATGATACATGTTCATTTTAATTTGTAAATTTTCCGATTAGATTGCTTGGTATTATTAGACAGTAAAATCCTCAGAAAGAATCCCTAACCGTTCTGTTTTCCTCGTACTTAATTCTTGGTATGAAACCCTAACGCAAATATACCAGAAACTTTCTTCTGCCAAAGAGTGCCACTCTCTCTGATCCATACTTTTTATTTAAAAAAAAACAGACCGCCTCCCATTTACATATTTTCCCCAAATCTCGTTACCTCATGTGACCACCAGTCCATAAATAGCAGGAGCGTAAATCTTTTTTTTTTGCTTTTTTTTTATCTTTCTCCTTTTCCTGAAATGGACTGAACGTTGTACCAGGTCAGGTTTGCAGTCCTGTTTGTTTACACGCCCCCCCTGATCTTTAAATCAATAATTAGTCACATAGTTCGCCATCTACGCCGGGCGTCTTCGTTCTCGTTCGACTGTAGTATAGGCTCTTCTACAGAAACTTAATATCTACTGTTCATAAATAACTTAAATACGAATACTCTTTATGAAGAATGTCCGAAGTTTAGGCCAGAAATTGGCTGAGTAATTTGAGACCACAGAGTTTTTTTTTTTAAACTTAGACCCCAATTTTGACCCAAATCAAAATACGAAGTTTTACTCATGTCCAAATTACCTACATCTAAAATTTCAAGTGTTTAGACCCGAAAACACGGTCTTTAATTGGTTCTCAATTGTCTCAGCAATGATTTGATCTGTCTCCCTGCATTTCTAGATAGACCGCTAGAGCATTCCCTTCCAAATACATTTTAATCAACGTGGATATGTTTTCAATCTTCTGCAGTTTTGCTACCAACTTCAGCTTTTTAAGCCACTCGACCACATCGCCTTCCCCAATAAACAACCTCAGGATGTCCTTGATTACACTTACCCGTTCGCCCATTTTCGTCGTGGTGCCGAAATAGCTTGCAGGTCGATTTGTTGGTATTATGAGAAAATTAAATCCTCAGAATAAATTCCTAGCCGTTCTCTTCTCCTCTCACTTCTCGGTATAAACTCACGACACACAAATGTCAGAAACTTATTTCTGCCACAAAATGACCCCCTCTCTCTCTCTTTCTCTATCTCGTAAACTTCTCCATTTACTCACATAAAATTAATATACGAAAGGATAAATTGATGCGAAAACTGTAAGTGTTAACTTCAACAGTGCTCAATACGTAGGTAGAGCGAGTTAGTAAGTTATAAAATATATATGGCGATTAAGCTACACTGAATATTCCGCGTTTCATCCACTCTAGGATTCTTCAGATATATTTTATAACTTATAATATATATATATATATATATATATATATATATATATGTATGTATATTATTCAGTAATGTGATTGATAATTTAAAATTCAAATTAGAATTAAATTAAAAATCCTTTTCACAAGAAGGAGCAACAACAAAGTCAATAATTTGGACGATCGTTTCGGAAAACAATGTTTTTATTGTGGTAGACATTAAGCCACGGACAATAATTTTTACATATAGCATTTTTAGGTTTATTCATGGTGTCTTTTACATATATTAAAACCCCTTCCCAATACTTTTGCTGATGAGGAAACTTTGTTTTATTAAAAATACTATATGTAAAAATTATTGTCCGTGGCTTAATGTCTATCACAATAAAAATATTGTTTTCCGAAACGATCGTACAAATTATTGACTTTGTTGTTGTTCCTTCTTGTGAAACGGATTTTTAATTTAATTCTAATTTGAATTTTAAATTATCAATCACATTACTGAATATTAAATTAGCTCAAGGATATTTACCTATCGAGATTATATATCTAAATTACAACGAGCACTTTTTCTTTTCCTGTATTTTTATTGAATTAGCAATTTTACTATTACATTAAAATATACTCTGCTCTTTAGACCATTGTTCTAATCTCCTTTAAATTCACACACACACACACACACACACACACATATATATATATATATATATATATATATATATATATATATATATATATATATATATATATATATATATAAAAGGCATATGTACGTTTTTTATTCAGGTTTTCAAATTCAGTTTTGATTGTTTTCCATTTCGGTGTAACTCGAATCTTTTTTTGGATCGAGAATCTCAACGCCGTTACGTTTGCGATAAAACCTATGTAATGCAGCCGTGATGTATTTTTAAACGGTCACATATTTTAATCGTGTATTTGTCCAGTTTAGATGATAATCTATATAATTGTAAAACTCAACTGACCTTGTAATGATGTATGTAACACACTTTCCGGTTTACGACATCCGGTTGCGCATGCGCGCATGACCTGCGCACTGAAATATTAACGTTATTATTTCGAAATTATTATTTAACATTGGAAGAGTGGGGTTAATCGCCATATATATTTTATTACTTACTAAAAGCAGGCAGTATTAACAACTATTTATTTGGATAAGTTAAACAAAGAAAGAAAAACAAACAAAAACAATTGGGACGCTGAAATATTAACGTTATTATTTCGAAATTATTAGTTTACATGGGAAGCATGCATACATACATAAAATAACTTAAACCTAATACAAAAATGAACAATGTAAAAAAAGCAGATATATCAAAATTTGACGTTAACAATAATAAGTATTATGGTATCTGATCAGTGCACATTTACCTATAAGTATGGCCAGCCACTTATAATTCTGTAACTGTATTTTTCCTACAAAATAATCAATTATAATAAACAGAACGACTCATAGTAATCTATCTATATTCTTTTTTTTATTTTAATATACTTTCATAGAAATGTTTCTGTTATGTCAAAAAAAATATTTTCTTTACGTCACAGGTGTCACGCTCATGCATGAATTCCAGAGCTAATATAACATACTGACCCAACGGGTCGCGGGTAGTCTAGTATAATATAAATTTTAACTAGAAATTACTTCTTATGTAATACTAGTTAGCGCAAGAAGCATTGTTAATGCCTACATGGAAGTGTGTTTTAATATTACCTTAATATCACACACAGACTGTCTTTAGCGACTTCCCGCAGAAACTAAAAAAAAAATAGTTTTCTTCTTCACTTTTAAAAAATAACCACAATCTTAATAAAATAAAAAGATATAAATAAAAAAAACAAATAAACACTAAGAATCAATATAAATAGGATATTATTAAAATGTTGAATAAAAGGAAAGTGTTACAATTTCAGTTTGTTTGCTTTTTTAATTTAAAAAAAAAATCTGGTGTTTAATCGATCGGCGCGTGAAAAATGTACACTAAAACAGAAGGATAATAATTTAATCAATACTATTTTAGAATGGTATCAGCAAATGCACGGCAGAAATTAATAAGAAAAAAATCGATAGTCGACAGCGACTATACATTTGATTACATTTGATAAATTTTGCATCGGCAATCCATCTCACAGTTCATGCCCCGACTTTAATATATAACAAAAATTTTACGTACCTGTTCCTCGTTTTGTCAGAAGCGAGGCTAGTGTTTATTATTCGAAAGCTCATCAACTATGACGTATCAGTTTAGACGTTTTCTCATATTAATACAAATCCTCATTCTGTATCATCGTCGCTACTACCGCCACAATAATAATAATAATAATAATAATAATAATAATAATAATAATATTGACAATAATGATGATAATAATAATAATGACAATAATAATAATAATAACAACAATAATAATAATAATAACAATAATAATAATAATGACAATAATAACAATAATAACAATAATAATAATAACAATAATAATAATAACAATAATAATAATAACATTAATAATAATAATAATGACAATAATAATAATAATAATAACATTAATAAAAATAATAATAATGACAATAATAACAATGATAATAATAATAATAACAATAATAATAACAATAATAATAACAACAATAATAATAACAATAACAATAACAATAATAATAACAATAATAATAACAATAATAATATTAATAATAACAATAACAATAACAATAATAATAATAATAATAATAATAATAATAATAATCAACAGGAAGAAAGCAATGTGGAGAAAACGGAATATTGGAAATGCAACTGACAGGGAGAGGCTACACAAGAAACATGAAGAACTGGACCAAAAAATAAAAGCAAAAGAAGTGAGATTGAGACGTTATAGACATAAATCTGAGCAATGCAAACAAAACAGAACATTTGAAACTAATGAAAGCCAATTCTACCAAAATGTGACCGGAGGAACAACAAAAAACAGAACAACCATATCCGACAGAAATAAAACTCTACTGGAGTAAAATATTGGAAGAGCGACGAGATCACAATAGAGATGCCGAGGGGCTGAAAGACATGAAAGAAGAGTTACAACAAATAGAAGAAGGAACAGTGAATGAAATCAGCAAGGAAACCCTAAAGAAAACCATAGGAAAAATAGAAAACTGGAGAGCACCAGGCACGACGGGATACATGCATATTGGTTTAAATAATTAACAATCTTACACGAAAGGCTGGCCCAAAACCTGAAAGATGTATACAGGAAGCAAGCGTACAAGACTGGATGACAAAAGGTAGAACCACACTGCTACAGAAGGACACGGAGAAAGGAGCTGTCCCTAGCAACTATAGGCCAATCACGTGCTTACCAACTATGGAAGATACTGACAGCACAACGGAGGGAACAAATCTACCACTCTCTGAATAACCGTGGAATCATTTCCGAGGAGCAGAAAGCATGCCAAAAAGGAAAAAGAGGAACACATGACCTGTTATATATAGATCAAAAGATCCTAAAGGCGGTAAAAAGGAGGAGAAAGAATTTAGCCATGGCATTGATCGACTACAAAAAAAGCGTACGACAGGATCCCCCAAGCATGGATAATAGAATGCCTAAAAATGTATAAAATACCAAGCAGAATAATCAACGTAATAGAAAATGCAATGAAAACATGGAGACTGGAACGGACAGCTGATGGACATTACTTTAAACTTAAATTTAAGCCATTATAGAAACATTAGCAGAAATTCCAGTCTTATAAATTTAACAGTAACGTCCTTGATATGACGGGGGCGCGTTCGAAGTGAATGTTTCTGTTTAGTGCACAATTGAACCATGTTACTTGACTTTCGCATTTTAAACTTTAATTAATTAAAGCCATTTTGTTTAAATATAATTTTAGAAAATCAACAGTGAGTTCTCTTCAGTGCAATGTAGACTACAATATATTGTTGATTAAGTCACCGCGGGTAGGTATATAAAGCTTTTTCCTGGTATACAGCGATTGGTTCACGACTAGGGCGATTTAATTGAAAGATTGACAATTTCACCAATTTCGATGACAATAAAAATATGGAAATGTTAAACATTCGTTGATCATATTTCAATCCAGAGCAACGTCGTGTCTCCCTGCTAGTATATTATTAAATGTAGAATAGTTACGATTTAAGATAAATTTAGTAATACGCATGTCAAGTTGAGAATAGCAGTCATGGATTTTGCTAGCATTATCTGAATAACCGACATTTGAATAACCGACATAGCAGTCATGAATTTTGCTAGCATTATCTGAATAACCGACATTTACGATATCAGGTAACATTCAGTCGTCATCATATGATTTACATTATTCTGATCATGTTGCCATGTTTCAAGTTGATTTCCTCAAGTTTACATGCGTAATATGAAATGTAAAGTAAATTAAATGGATTTTAACTGGAAATAACATAAGGATATACTAGCGAGGGAGGGGGTTTGCCCGGGCGGTAAAATACGCTTAAATATGATATTTTAATTTGACCAGGTCTCGTCTATATTATTATAGAGTCGATATTTGAAAAGTATAAAAAGAAGTATTTGGGTACCATCAGTTAAAATCGAAACTTACAGCAAAAGTGTAGCATTTAAAACTGATGACGTTACCACTATACCAATGTGGCAGTATATGGATTGATTATAAATAAACAAAGCTGAATGTGGAAAATGTATGACGATTTTTTTTACAATATTGACCCTCGTTTTGACACCTTAAATACAATTTTAACCGGCTAAATCCAATAAATGAACGGTTCATAAAAAAATTTAATTATTTGAGGTACTTAGTCCCGCTCTGTAACTTTTAGCTTCGGAGGAGATAGAGTTTGAAAATATGAAGACAGACAGATATAGTGAGTTTTATAAATTAGATAACTTAATAGATAGATTAAACAGGGTTGGGGGCTTTGCCCGGGTGAAAAATACGCGGAAATATGATAATTTAATTTAACCAGATTTCGTATATATTATAAGAGTCGTGATTTCAAAAGAAAAAAAAATATTTGGGGCCGCCAACTAGAATCAATACCGAAAGCAAAATGCTGTAACATTTAAAGCTGATGAAGTGATTACTGTACCTAAGATGATGTACAAAATATACTGCGATTTTTTTTCAATTTTGAACATTTTCTGATCTCTTAAAAATTGTTTTAACCGGCTAAAAACCCACAAAAGAACTGTCTGTAAAAAAATCTGATGATTTAAGACCACTAATTCCGATCTGCGATTTTTAGTTCCGTAGTAGATAGTGTTTAAAATTCTGGAGACAGACAGACAGACAGACATATATCCTTTTATATATTAGACGAAAAAAACAATACGACAGGACAATATTAAGACCTGTATGTACTTTTCTCATATTCAACACTAGTCTGGCCATTAAACTCAGTTTCTATTGACTAAGCTCCTATTAACTTATTATTAACTATTAACTTATTATTAACTTCTATTAACTTATTATTAAATTCTATTTACTTATTATTAACTTCTATTAACTTATTATTAACTTCTATTAACTTATTATTAACTATTAACATTATTAACTTTTATTAACTTATTTATTTCTATTATCCTATTATTAACTTCTATTAACTTATTATTGAGTATTAACTTATTATTAACTTTTATTAACTTATTATTAACTATTAACTTATTATTAACTATTAACTTATTAATAACTATTAACGTATCATTAACTTCTATTAATTTCATATTAACTATTAACTTATTAATAACTGCTATAAACGTATAATTAACTTATATTCACAACTTATTTACTTCTATTAACATATTATTCACTTCTATTTACTTATTATTAACTTCTATTAACTTATTAATAACTATTAACTCATTATTAACTTCTATAATCTTATTATAAACTATTAACTTATTATTAACTTCTATTAACCTCTTATTAACTTCTATTACCTTATTATTAGTTGCTAACTTATTATTTACTTCTATTAACTTATTATTAACTATTAACTTATTATCAACTATCAACTTATTATTAACTTCTTTTAACTTATTATTAAATATTAACTTATTATTAACTATAATTTTTTTAATTAACTTCTATTAACTTATAATTAACTATTAATTTATTATTAACTTCTATTAATTTATTAATAACTTCTATCATTTTTATTAACTTCTATAAAGTTATAATTATCTTCTATTAACATATTTTAAACAATTAACTTATTATTAATATTTACTTATTATTTACTTACTAGCGGGGGTACCCGGCGTTGCCCGAGTGTTTGTTTCCGGGACGGGGGGGAGTTTTAAAAATGTTATGGTAGGTAAGTAGGAAGGATCAAACCCGGAGTCATGAGTAAAAGTAGGAAAATAAAGTGTGAAAAAAAAACCATCTGCAACGTTAACAGTTCGGCCACCAAGAAAAGTCCATTCCAGTTGTTTAGGAAAAAAAACAAAAAACGACTACGGTAGGTCGGCGCGAACGTGAAAATATAATGTGAATTGTCCAGAACGCTAACCACTACGCCAAAGAGCACTGCAGTTTAGTTTAGTGATTTTAAATAACTTCACATGAAAGAACTACGAAGCCAAACCGGTTTTCTCTTCTCAACTGTTCCTTGTGAACGATCCCCAAACGGTGTTAAGTGGTGGCAGGGGGAGGAGGAATTTATTAGAGAGAAATTATTTTACCACTTCCATTGATCTTAACCGATTTTGGCCGTGACTTCTCAGCAGAAAAAGTATAGAAATCTAAGATTATCGAGGAATTTGAGAAATAATAAGCCTATAACACACCTCAGATATTGTTCTGCCGTTTGTGCATATTATATTTGCATGAAATATCTTGATTTTTAATCCTATTAATGTCAAAATCACACGGGAAAAAATGAGTTCATTTTATTTATATAGATAGATAGAATAGAATAGAAGAAGATAGATAGAATAGAAGAATAGAAGAAGAAGAAGAATAGATAGAAAGATAAAAGAAGAAGAATAGATATTAACTCATTATTAACTTCTATTAAGTTATTATTAACTATTAACTTATTATTACCTATTAAATTATTATTAACTTATATTAACCCATCATTAACTTCTATTAACTTATTATTACCTATACACTTTTTATTAACTATTAACTTATTATTAATGTCTATTGACTTATTATTACTATTATCTTATTATACACTTCTCTTAACTTATTATTAACTATTAACTTAATATTTACTATTAACTTATTATTAACTTCTATTGACGTATTATTAACTATTAACAGATTACTAACTATTCACTTATACTAACTTCTATAACTTATTATTAACTATTAACTTATTATTAACTTCTATTAACTTATCAACTATTAACTTATTATTCACTTCTATTAACTTATTATTAACTATTAACTTATTGTTAACTTCAATTAACTGCTTATTAACTATTAACATATTATTAGCTGCCATTTACATATTTTAAACTATTAACTTATTATTACCTATTAACTCATTATTAACTTCTATTAACTTATTATTACCTATTAACTTATTATGAACGATTACCTTCTTATTAACTTCTATTAACTTTTTAACTATTGACTTATTATAAACTTCTATTAACTTATTATTAACTATTAACTTATTATTAACTACTTACTGATTATGCACTTCTATTAACTCATTATTAACTATTAATTTATTGTTAATTATTCACTTATTATTAACTTCTATTAACTTATTATTCACTTCTAATAACTGATTATTAATTAGTAACAAATTATTAACTTCTATTAACTTATTATATACTATTAACTGATTATTAACTTCTATTATCTTATTATTAACTTCTATTAACTTATTATCAACTATAAACATATTATTAACTATTAAGTTGTTATTAACTTCTATTAACTTACTATCAACTATTAACTTATTATTAAATTGTATTAACTTATTATTAACTATTAACTTATTGTTAACTTCTATTAACTGATTATTAACTATTAACATATTATTAACTGCCATTAACATATTGTTAACTATTAACTTATTATTACCTATTAAGTCATTATTAACTTTTATGAACTTATTATTAACTTCTATTAACTTACTATTACCTATTAACTTATTATTAACAATTAACTTATAATTAACTTCTATTAACTTATTATAAACTATTAACTTACAATAAAATTATATTGACTTATTATTTAATATTAACTTATTATTAACTACTAACTCATTTCTAATTCATTAACTTCTATTAACTTATTATTAACTTCTATTAACTTATTATTAACTATTTACTTATTATTAACTATTATCTTATTATTAACTTCTATTTACTTATTATTAAGTATTAACTTATTAGTAACTCCTATTAACTTATTATTAACTATTAACGTATTATTAACTTCTATTAACTTATTATTAACAATTAACTTATTATTAACTTCTATTAACTTATTATTAACTATTAACGTATTATTAACATCTATTAACTTATTATTAACTATTACCTTATTATTACCTATTAATTTATTATTAACTACTTTTGACTTATTATTAACTTCTATTAACTTATTATTTACTATTAACATATTATTACCTATTAACGTATTATTAACTTCTATTAACTTCTATTAACTTATTAACTTCTATTAACTGATTGTTAACTATTAACTTGTTATTAACTATTAACTTATTATGAACTTCTATTAGCTTATTAACTATTAACTTATGATTAACTTCTATTTACTGATTATTAACTATTAACTTATGATTAACTTCTAATAACTTATTATTAACTGTTAACTTATTATTAACTTATATTAACTGATTATTAACTATTAACTTATTATTAACATTTTTTAACTTATTATTAACTATTAACTTATTAACATCTATTAACTTATTTTTAAATATTAACTTATTATTAACTTCTATTAACTTATTATTAACTATTAACTTATTATTAACTTATTATTCTATTAACTTAATTTCTATGGGAAATTCATTTACTTTCATATTCTAAAACACAGTTTAAATGGAATAAAACAAAAACATAAATAATAAAATCAAATAATATATATCAGAACAAAAAGCAAAATGAGAATTCGGTTATTAATTTTTAACTAAAAAAAGATGTTACCGTTATTTTTTTTTAATTTATTTTAATATCCGTTGTTTAATCAATAGATGTGTTAAGAATTAAAAAAATATTGGGTAATTAATGACGTTTTAGCAATAGAGGTTAACGATAGAGAAACCTTCCATCCGTGAGAGAAATTGACAAAAAATCGATACTGAGTAGAAAAGAACGTATGTGAATTAGATTACAGCGATACGTTTCAGTTGGATCAATTTCAATCTTATTAAATTCAGTTTATTTGGCAAAACAAAACCATCGTGCTTTTATGTTTGTGTTTGGAAACGGTTATAAAAATTTGCATGGAAAAATATACAGTCAGTGCGTGCAAATGAAGATGCTAGGAGTGCCCAAGCACCTACTCCTTTTGCTCCTGTTTGAAAAGTGTCTTTTTCAGAGGAATGTATTATAAGCCTGTGCTCCACCGAGTAGATGGACTTTATGTTTATTATTATACAAGCAGTTTAGCCCGGCTTTGCCCGGGCCATATGTATTCTTATTAACTTTGTATGCATATATATATTTTTTTACATAGGTGTCACCACTTATCAAGGCCGATAGGCCACTCAAGGATAAGGGTTAAAGAGTGTAGAGGAGTCAAAAGGAAATATAGTAATCGATAGTAATGGAAGTTCGGTAAATTTGTTAACTTAACTGGAACGGCTCATCAGAAACTTGTTCACGTTGGACTTGAAGACAACCATATTATAGACTGCTGGAAAGCACGAAAACGGAAGACAATTCCACAGGCGTGCAGTTCTAATATATATATATATATATATTAGGGTAGGTCGATTTTGGAAGTTTCAATAATGCTACATATAGAAAGTTGTAAAATAATGTCAATAATCACCACAAGAAATATTTTTCTTCAAAATTTAATATTTATTTGAGCATTCCACTTTAAATACTGAATAAATCGCGATACTTATCACAATATCGGTGTTAAGGGAAATATGTGCGGCTTAAATAAAATCCGTGTTTTAACAAAAAATGAAATCATACAAGACACTTAATAATAAATATATTTACGTTTACTATATCAATTTTTTCATAAATTAAATGAAAATATTAAAATTACAAAGAAATAAAAATACTATAATAATTTAATATACAAATATCTATTTACATATAACGTTTCATTAATACGGTTAATATTACACTATTCACCGGTCGAAGTTACTTCCCCTTGGCAATTGTTATTCACCTCGTGGCTTTGTTTACGTATAAAATTATAACGAATATCTCGTTTTTTTTTCCAATTAAACAAAAAACATTCTTTAACTATTAAAGAATATAACATTTTTTCAATATTTTGATTTGTTTATATGTTTAAAGTTAGTGCTTAATCATTAAAAAGCTTGTTTACTTCCCCCGGCAATTGTTCTTCGTCTCGTGTTTTTTTTTTTTTTTTTTTTTTAGGCGTTTTATTATAACGATTATCTCTGTTTTTTTTCCAATTAAACAAAAAAAAACATTCTTTACCTATTAAAGAATATAACATTCTTTAACTATTAAAGAATATAACATTTTTCAATATTTTGATTTGTTTATATGTTTAAAGTTAGTGTTTTTTTACGCATTTTATTATAACGATTATCTCTGTTTTTTTCCAATTAAACAAAAAAACATTCTTTACCTATTAAAGAATATAACATTCTTTACCTATTAAAGACTATAACATTCTTTAACTATTAAAGAATATAACATTTTTAAATATTCTGATTTGTTTATATTTTTAAAGTCAGTGTATAATCATTAAAAAGCTTTTTTACGTGCTGAACTCCAAAAGAATTCTACTTTTAAGGTAAGTGTAAACAAAACATTACTTTTTAAGATTAATGTATTTCTTTCAAATTTATTAATTTATTTAATATATTTTTGCATTTTAATTTTTTCGAATACATTTATTTTTAGGTGCCTTATTTAAAATGCCCAGGAAATCTGCAATTTCAGCAACTCGCAGTAAAAATGTTATGAAATTTGGAGGTCCACCTGCACCATTAAATAAAACGGAGCCTCCAATTTACCGACAAGTTATTCAGTATTGTTACTATTTAATGAATACTTATCCTCACCTTTCAAATTTTGCTATTAATAAATTAATAACAAAGGATGTAATGGATATATGGAAGGCAGTTAATCCACGTTTACCTCTGTTAACAGAACTGACTGTTTTAAAGAAGGTGAATATCTTATGTTTCGAGAAAGCCAAACAAATAAATCGAAGATCTCTCCCTGCTTCGAAAGTGAAAAATTTGACGGAAAAACTGGATTTATTATTTGACATTTCATCCTGTTGTTGCGAATTACCTGTTCTACCTTGTGAGGATTATCGAGTAAAATGCAACAAAGAAAATTGCTGCAGTAAGCACATTATTTGCACTTGCCCTTTTCAAAAAAAGGTAAAGTTATTTTCTATTTTTGTTTTGAAATGTCTTTCTGAGTCAACCTTATATCGAAATTTATTTCCAAATATTATTTAAATATTTAAACAAATTTTTCCTCTTTAATTGTCATGCATATTTTCATGTTAATCTGTTTAGTTATATTAAAATATAATATAAATATATTCTAATTTTACAGGTTCCAGTTGAGGATCGGGAATATTTAAAGGATCAGAGGTGCAAAATAGGGCCTAAGGGTACTTTTCAACTTGGTCCCATCGATAAATGTGCTATTAAGAAAAGTAAAAAGGAACAAAAAAGATTAAGAAAAAAATTACCAACACCAACAGCTTCAACATCAAATCTCCAGGATACTGTTTCTGTTCCTTCCTCCCCATCTTTCCCAAGTGAAGAACTAGAAGAATATTTCCAGCCACAAACGGATGAAAAAGGGCCTTATAGCCTTACTAAATTTCCCCGATATGCCCTTGAATTAGTCAGAGGGGACATATCTTCTAATGTTGGAGCCAGCCTGGCTAATGCTTTGCTTTTGGATTTGAAGGCTATGGGTCTTCTGATACATAATATTAATATAAAAAATATTATTATTGATAAATGCAAAATTGACAGAGCAAAAGCCAAAGTGAAAGAAACAGCTCAACAAAAGCATGAAGAAAGTGTGGGGAACCTCATCTGTATTGGAGTTGACGGGAGACTTGATAAGGACACGTTAAAATATAAAGAAGTTGTCGATGAAAATGGACTAAAGTCTGTGAAAAAAACTAAGAGCCCCGAACGGCATTTGACTTTTACAAAGGAGACACCATCTGAAAGTCATTACCTGACTCATAGAATTTTACCTAAAACTGGTGCAACAGGTGCTGTTCATGCAGATAAAGTGCTGGATGTTCTAAAGGAATTCAATAGTGAGAGCTCAATAAAGGCCATCCTTGTTGATAATACTAATGCCAACACAGGTTGTGAAGGTGGACTGGTATCAATTTTAGAAAATAAATTAAAAAAAAATCTACATACAATTGGTTGCTCTTTGCATCAAAATGAACTGCCCTTCAGAGCCCTTTTTAAAAACCTAGATGGCTGTGCAAAAGGCCCTACAACCTTCAGTGGCCCCCTGGGGAAATTATGCTCAAATGATTATCATGATTTACCCCAAATAGCATTTTCCCCCATTAACAGTCCTCTGGATTCAATTGTAAAAATTGATCAAATAAATGATCTCAGCTGTGATCAAAGACTTTTGTTTGAATACACAGTAGGCATTTCTAGAGGCCAAGTTGACCCTAGATATGCTTCCTGGAAAATTGGCCCTTTAAACCAAGCAAGGTGGTTAACTTTGGCCATCAGGCTCATGTGTTTATGGACTCGTGGCACATACCCACAAAGACTCACAACAAAACTGCAGAGTCTTGTAAATTTTGTTGTAAATGTGTATGCGACTTGCTGGTTTGAAATTAAAAGATATAATAAATTACACAACCAGCAAGTGAACATTTTTAATATGATCCAGAGGATTAAAAAGCAGCCTGGTGAAATCCAAAAGATCACATTAAGAAACATTCAATGGAATGCATTTTGTTTACTGCCCGAAAAATTTTTATATTCCATGCTCAAATCTGAGGAAGTTGAAGTAAGAGAAGAAGCTTTAAAAAGAATTCTGGCCATTAGGTAAGTAAATATTTAGTTATATCACTGATTTAATTATTTATTTTAATCTATAGAATCATTTTATCTATTTTCATCATAATTATTAAAGCAGTGAAGATTAGAATTTTTTAATAATTCAATTATTTAATTTTTATATTCTTTCAGGAATGCAGAACCAACCGGGAAACGATTGAAAAGAATCCCGATTATAAATTTTGATGCTACTCATTGGACAGGGTTAATAAATTTAACTTCATGTGGAATTTATGAACCAGCAATGACGGAGGAATTTTCTGATTCCGAACTTCGTGATTGTTTAATAAATGGAACTAAAGTGGATTTGCCAGATTTGCCTTCACATTCTCAGGGTGTGGAACGGGCAGTCAAATTAACAACAGAAGCTTCACTGAGTGTTTATGGTTATGAGGCAAGGCATAAACAAATAATAGGAAAATTATTGAGTCAAAAGTTGAGACCGTCATTTTTGTCGAAAGGCTCATATATAGAGCAGTTTGACTCTATTTACTAAGCTTTATCAAAATAGTGTTTGTTTATCCTTATTTGTTTGTATGTTATATTTTCACTTGTAAAAGTAAATTAATTTTTAACCTATTCAAATATTACAGGTTAATTCATTATGTTAAATGGCAGTTAAAACAAATACTGAAAATGGGGGGGGTAGATTTTCAATTTCAAGATTATCATTTTGTTTTTATTCATATCATTTTTATATAATAAAAGGACATTTTGTGATGTAAATAGTAAAATTATTTGTTTTTTCACACAATAATTCAAGCGAAATTATGCAGAAAACAAGAATTTTCTGTATTTCGTTGTTTAGGATCTTTGATGCCAAATGCTCAAAAAACCGCTGAAGCATTTGATCTAATTTTTTGTATGAGTACTTAATATAGTAATATACAACTTTCGGTGTATACCTCTTTTTAAAATTTTAAAAAAATTGAAAAATCGACCTACCCTAATATATATATATATATATATATATATATATATATATATATATATATATATATATATATATATATTTGTAGTCATCGACATACAGTCCTGTTTCGTTGTATCACAAATCATCAGAGCCGCTAGACTATCATCTCTCCCATGCCAAGGATTGAACCTAGAACCGTCGTGTTGACAGTCGGCAGTTCTCCAACTCCACTATATATATATATATATATATATATATATATATATATATATATATATATATATATATATATATATATATATATATATATATATATTATGAGGTTTGTCATCATGTACAGTTAACCTACATTTTTAAAATGTTTGTGTTTGGATAAAAAATTGGCGGAGGTGTTTGGTAAAGTTTACAAAGCTGACATCGTTTTACTTTGACCCCTTAACAACAACATTTCTGGCCAAAATTCAATTAAAAAGATTTTCCCAAATCTCAATAACCCTTTTCCTAAATGTCGAGTCTGTATACTAAAAATTGGCAGAGTAGTATGCTAGGAAAATGTGCATACAAACAGACAATATTACTTTAATAGATACAATAGATAGATTATTTCACAATTAATTTTAAGCCCAAAATTATTTGCTACTACTTTTCTATTATTCTTAGACCCAAATTATTAACTATTAATTCACTAATAATGTCAACCCAAAATTATTTGCTATTAATTTACTAGTGCTCTCAACACAAAACCTATTTCTTATTTATTCACTAATTATCTCAAACCCAAAATTATTTGCTACTAAGTTACTATTACTATTGTACTCAACTCCACATTTATTAAATACGTATTCACTATTAATCTTAAATCCATAAAATATTTGCTATTAATTTACTATTGTTCTTAACTCCAAAAGTATTTACTATTAATTCACTATTAATCTGAACCCCAAAATTAGTTGCTATTAATTTATTATTACTCTTAAATCAAAACTTATTCACTATTAATTCACTACTGATCTTAAACGAAAATTATTTCCTATTAATTTACTATTGTTCTCAACTTCAAACTTATTTACGAATAATTCACTATTAATCTCAAACCAGAAAATTGTTTGTTACAATTACTCACAACTCAAAACCTATTTACTACTAATTTCCAATTAATCTCAAACCCAAAATTATTTGCTACTTATTTACTATTATCCTTAACTCCAAACTTATTCCCTATTAATCTCACACCCATAATTAGTTGCTATTAATTTACTATTACTCTCAACACCAAGCTTATTTACTACTTACATTTCTGCCCGGCGTTGCTTGGCCCTATGTACTGTTCATAACTTGCCTTACGTGTGAATACACTTACTGCAAGATTTAAAATGTTTAGACCAAAATTTGTCTGAGTAATTTCGTTGAGACCGCAGAAGTCAATTTATTTTACATTTGCCCCATATTTTGACCCCTAAACATTTATTATTATGGTCTCAAATAAAAACACAAAGTCTTACCCATATCCAAGTTACCTAAATTTTAAATTGCAAGTCTTTAAACACAAAATTGGCAGAGGAATTTGGTAGAATCTGCAATGGTCAACTCTTTAAACTTTGAACTTTGGTAGCAAAATTTTCGCCCCTAAAAAACATCTGAATATTGTTATGTATCACTTTCAAATGTGTAGACACAGAATTGGCTGAGTAAAGGTCAAATCATCTCAACTTTACTCCTTAGCAGCTCAAATTTTCGACCAAACCTGTTAAAAAGCTTGCCCTATCTCTGAATACCCTTCATGTAAACTTTCAAATGTTTATACCAGAAATTGGCTAAGTAATTTGGTAGATACCAAAAAGATCAACTTTTTTAAACTTTGACCCCAATTTTGACACCGTAACATTTATTTGGGGGTGGGGGGGCTCTAATCAAATTCAAAATGTTGATTCATATCAAGGTTACCTACATTTAAAGCTTCAAGTTTTAAGACCCAAAATTGGCGGAGGAATTTGGTAGGGTTTTCAAAGATCGAATTGTTGAACTCTGACCCCTCGAAAACCAAATTTCTGGCCGAAAACCAATTTAAAATATTTTCGCAAATCTCAATATGCCTTATTTCAAATCTCGAGTCGAAAATTGATAGAGTTATTTAGTAGGGAAATGTACACAGATATACACACACTGACCTACCTTTTCACCTTTATAGATAGATAGATAGATATATTAATTCACTATTAATCTCAAACCCATAATTATTTGCGATCAATAAACTATTGTTCTCAAATCCAAACTCGTTTACTACTAATTCACTATTAATCTCAAACCCAATATTATTTGCTATTTATTTACTATTTTACCAACTCCAAACGTATTTACAATTAATTAACTATCAATCTCATACACAATATTATTTGCTATTGATTTATTTTATTCTAAACTCCAAACGTATTTCCTTATAATTCACTATTAATTTTCAACCCAAAATTAGTTGCTACTTATTTACTATTACTCTAAACTTTAAACATAATTACTCTTTATTTACTATTAATCTCAAACCCAAAAATATTTCCTAATAATTTAATATTATTCTCAAACCCAAAAATACTTCCTAATAATTTAATATTATTCTCAAACCCAAAAATATTTCCTAATAATTTAATATTATTCTCAAAACCAAAAATATTTCCTAATAATTTAATATTATTCTCAAACCCAAAAATATTTCCTAATAATTTAATATTATTCTCAAAACCAAAAATATTTCCTAATAATTTAATATTATTCTCAAACCCAAAAATATTTCCTAATAATTTACTATTAATCTCAAACCCAAAAATATTTCCTAATAATTTAATATTAATCTCAAACCCAAAAATATTTCCTAATAATTTAATATTATTCTCAAAACCAAAAATATTTCCTAATAATTTTATATTAATCTCAAAACCAAAAATATTTCCTAATAATTTAATATTATTCTCAAACCCAAAAATATTTCCTAATAATTTAATATTATTCTCAAAACCAA
>NC_136513.1:32628330-32630830 GCF_053919585.1 Euprymna scolopes
AAATGAGTACAAATTGAAAAAATCGTTATACATTCTGTATATGCATCTTAGTTTATTTTTAATATTAAGTCAGTTCACATGTTTGTCACGTTGGTACAGTGGTTACGTCACCAGCTTTGAGTTCTACAGTTTTGCTTTAGGTTTTGATTCTTGAAGATGACACCAGACACTTTTTTTACGAAATCTGGACAAATTAAAAAATCTGGACAAATTAAAAATATGGACAAATTAAACATCTGGACAAATAAAACATCTGGACAAATTCAAAATCTGGACAAATTAAAAATCTGGACAAATAAAAAATCTGGACAAATACCAAATCTGGACAAATTAAAAATATGGACAAATAAAAAATCTGGAAAATTAAAAATCTAGACAAATTAAAAATCTGGACAAATACAAAATCTGGACAAATTAAACATCTAGACGAATAAAAAATCTGGACAAATTAAAAATCTGGACAAATTAAAAATCTGGACAAATAAAAAATCTGGACAAATAAAAAAACTGGACAAATAAAAATCTGACAAATTAAAAATCTGGACAAATTAAAAATCTGGGCAAATAAAAAATCTGGACAAATTAAACATCTGGACAAATAAAAAATCTGGACAAATTAAAAATCTGGACAAATAAAAAATCTGGACAAATTAAAAATCTGGACAAATAAAAAATCTGGACAAATAAAAAATCTGGACAAATTAAACATCTGGACAAATTAAACATCTGGACATATTAAAAATCTGGGCAAATAAAAATCTGGACAAATAAAAAATCTGGGCAAATACAAAATCTAGGCAAATTAAAAATCTGGACAAATAAAACCTCTGGTCAAATTAAAAATCTGGGCAAATAAAAATCTGGACAAATAAAAAATCTGGGCAAATAAAAAATCTAGGCAAATTAAAAATCTGGACAAATAAAAAATCTGGACAAATTAAAAATCTGGACAAATAACAAATCTGGATAAATTAAAAATCTGGGCAAATAAAAAATCTGGACAAACACAAAATCTGGACAAATAAAAAATCTGGACAAATTAAAAATCTGGACAAATTAAACATCTGGACAAATAAAAAATCTGGACGAATTAAAAATCTGGACAAATTAAAAATCTGGACAAATTAAAAATCTGGGCAAAAAAAAATCTGGACAAATTAAACATCTGGACAACTAAAAAATCTGGACAAATTAAAAATCTGGACAAATTCAAAATCTGGACAAATTAAACATCTGGTCAAATTAAAAATCTGGGCAAATAAAAAATCTGGACAAATAAAAAAATCTGGGCAAATAATAAATCTAGGCAAATTAAAAATCTGGACAAATTAAAAATATGGACAAATTAACAATCTGGACAAATAACAAATCTGGATAAATTAAAAATCTGGGCAAATAAAAAATCTGGACAAATACAAAATCTGGACAAATTAAACATCTTGACAAATTAAAAATCTGGGCAAATAAAAAATCTGGACAAATTAAAAATCTGGACAAATAAAAAATCTATACAAATAAAAAATCTGGACAAATTAAAAATCTGGGCAAATAAAAAATCATTACAAATTAAAAATCTGGACAAATTAAAAATCTGGGCAAATAAAAAATCTGGACAAATTAAAAATCTGGACAAATAAAAAATCTGGACAAATTAAAAATCTGGACAAATAAAACATCTGGACAAATTAAAAATCTGGGCAAATAAAAAATCTGGACAAATAAAAAATCTGGGCAAATAAAAAATCTCGGCAAATTAAAAAATCTGGACGAATTAAAAATCTGGACAAATTAAAAATCTAGACAAATTAAAAATCTGGATAAATTAAAAATCTGGACAAATAAAAAATCTGGACAAATAAAAAATCTGGACAAATTAAAAATCTGGACAAATTAAAAACCTGGACAAATAAAAAATCTGGACAAATTAAAAATCTGGACAAATTAAAAATCTGGACAAATAAAAAATCTGGACAAATAAAAAATCTGGACAAATAAAAAATCTGGACAAATTACAAATCTGGGCAAATTAAAAATCTGGACAAATTAAAAATCTGGGCAAATAAAAACCTGGACAAATTAAAAATCTGGACAAATAAAATATCTGGACAAATTAAAAATCTGGACAAATTAAACATCTGGACAAATTAAAAATCTGGGCAAATAAAAAATCTAGACAAATAAAAAATCTGGACAAATTGAAAATCTGGACAAATTAAAAATCTGGACAAATAAAAAATCTGGACAAATTAAACATCCGTACAAATAAAAAACTCTGGACAAATTGACAATCTGGACAAATAAAAAATCTGGAAAAATAAAAAATCTGGACAAATTAAAATTCTGGACAAATTAAAAATCTGGGCAAATAAAAAATCTTGACAAATTAAAAATCAGGACAAATAAAAAATCTGGACAAATTAAACATCTGGACAAATTAAACATCTGGACATATTAAAAATCTGGGCAAATAAAAAATCTGGACAAATAAAAAATCTGGGCA
>NC_136513.1:32635830-32715830 GCF_053919585.1 Euprymna scolopes
AAAAGAATTTTTTTTTCTATAATATATATATATATATATATATTATTTCCATTATAAAATCTGTTTCAATTTCCTGGCATGCTGTTATTTGTGTCTTCTAGTTAGAATAATTACATACCATTTATATTACTTTAAAACCCTGTTCTAATGTACGGGTGATAAGTTTTTATCGTTGGACGCCAAAATTTAAAATTCAAAATTTATTTAATTACACAAGGGATTATATTTTTTTCATTTCATTATGAATCGTTTTGTTCAATATATATGTATATATATATATATATATATATATATATGCATATATATGCATATATATAAAATATATTTTTATATGCATATATATATGCATATATACACATATATATATGTGTGTGTGTGTGTGCGTGTATATATTACATTACCGTACACTTTTAAAGTAATCTATAAGTTTTAGTTTTGAAAGAAATATATATATATATATATATATATATATATATATATATATATATATATATATATATATATATATTCATCCTTATTACAAGCACTGGAAAATATAGTCTTAAACGAAATAAAACCAAAATATAAACAATTAAATTAATAATTTTCAGCATTGGAAAATAGGTATTATTTTTTTCCGATACTGATTCCGATACTCCCAGATTAATCGTCTATATACTGGCTTATACGTTTCTTCTTAATGTTTTTAAATGTACGTTATATTCACCACTTTTCTTTCACACTTATGCCCTGTATCCACGTTGCATTTTTCAATGATAATTTTACAAATAATATTTTTCCCTCTACTATTAACTTTATTTACAGTTCTTCACATTGTTTAGTTTATCAAACGAAGCTATTTATCAAAAACTGGACGTACTTTCCTAGCCAACAGTACATCTGTACGGGACATTTTCGCGTTAATGTTAACATTTAGTATTACTTAATATGCAGATAAGGATTTTTTTGTTGTTGTCATTCTCTATTTTCTCCTTCGGTAATATTTGCCTTTTCGACTACTCGTTTGGATACGTCGATAAATCTCTCAACCAGGCGGCTGGATCTTGAGTGATACAATTTTTAGATTTTTATCTAAATTGTTTTACAGGAATTTTCGAATTCTTTCTGGGGGAATTGCGTTCTATTGACAGATGCAATAGATTCAAGTTCGTGTAAGATACTTACTGGTGTTTTGCATTTGAACACTTCTGTCAATACGTACAACTGTCTACTTTTATTTTTTTTTATCTGGATAAACCGTCCGCGTAGGCTATCTCTTTTGGCGTCAAAAAATTCAATTCAGTAAGAATAGTTTGAAAACATTGTCAGCCACTTCTGCAAACAAATTGCGATGTGCGTTTGTATCACTTTCTTATTAACTGAATATTGATAACAATGATCCATAATCCGTGTAAAGTATATATTTTTAAAGTAAATACAATAGTTAATCATTGTTTATCTATCTTCTAATTGTTCATTCTCGCCGAGAGATGCTTTTTTGAAATATGTTTCATCAGTTTTAGTTTTCAAACTGCTTGGCCTAACGTTCACAGGAAACATGAGTTGGAACAATTACATTGAAACATTGCTAGGTCTGCTGCGAAGAAGGTAGGCTCTCTCTACCGTGCTAGAAAACTACTGGCACCTTAAAGTATCATGTACCTCTATAAGGCCACCATTCGCCCATGTATGGAGTATTGCTGTCACAGTTGGGCTGATGCATCTGCTGCTAGTCTCTCGCTCCTAGACAGGGTTCAAAAGAGAGTCGCAAATCTGATAGGCCCTGAACTGGCATCTAAAATTCAACCTCTGTCCCATCGACGAAATGTTGCATCCGTCTGCCTGTTCTACAAATATTTTAATGGTGAATGCTCTGATGAACTGCAGACACTTGTGCCCCCCACCACGACAAACCCGACAGGCAGCTAAATCCCACCTCCACGCAGTAGAGATCCCTAGATGTAAAATATCTTTCTACTCCAGTAGTTTCTTCCCCAGAACCGCTAGATTCTGGAATTTCATTCCAGGCCCTGCTTCCCCAACTGTACTGACATGCAGAAGTTCAAGTGTAACGTGAACCGACATCTTGCTGCCTAAATTCCAACATAGTGACCCAGTAGTTGCTGCCCCTGATAGTAGCCCCCTACACCAAAGTGACAATGTGCCTTGTTTGAGGTGAAAATGTAATTAAAAAGAAAAAGTTTAGCGTCATCTTCCAAACCAAAATTGTTTGTGTCACTTGCAACAAGCATTTTCTATTTTTTACTTTTAATCTATTTTGTATCTAGTTATATATGTATTTCTGTATTCCTTGTTTGTTATTTCTGTCTCGTCTCCTTTTTTCTCCACTTTCACTTGTATCTTCTCTATTTCCCCTTCTTTTGTCTATGGTTGACACTTCTTTAGCGCTTCCCATTGTTTCACAATTTTCTATATTTTTTTACCTACATATCTACTCCTTTGCATATTCTACACTTAATTGTTGTACCTATGTTGGAGTATTTTTATTATTTATCATTTTTTCTTTTTCTTTCAATCTCATTTCATATCTAAATGGCGTTAAGCCAATATTTCTGTATTTGCACTTTGTATAATTCTGGGCCTTCTCCTCTTCTGATGAGACGCATTTAGCTTCGAAATGCCATGGCTTTAGGAGTGTTTTTCTTAATTTATCCCTTAATGTATCCTTATTGTCCTGATGATATAATAAAGTTATAGATAACTTTCATTCCTCATTTTTCATTTTAATATCATTGTTTGCTCCTCTTAATAGTGTTGAGCTTTTCTAGGTTTATAAGTTTTCGTTTGTTACGGATCGACTAATTGATGACATAATTATATATATAGAGAGAGAGAGATAGATAGATAGATAGATAGATAGATAGATAGATATAGATATATATATATAACATCATTATATACTCATGTCTTTATTTTAAAAAAAATGCTTAAATTTACTCCAGAAACATCTAAAAATCAGACATTAACTTACCTTTTCCTCCCGAAACCTTTATAAAATATTAGACATAGCTGACATGACTTATTTTTAACCCTAACCCTAACTCTAACCCTAACCCGACTAATTTTCAATTCAATAACAATTTCTACAAGTTAAACTGCGGTCTACCTCTAGGCAACCCTCTCAGTGTAGTGTCAGCCTGCCTTTTCTTAGAATTCCTAGAATCTGGTCCTTTCAAATTTAGATTACCTCCAAACACCGGATATTTTAGATGCATTAACGACATTTAAATTTTTCTTCCTGAAAACACGCACATAGATAACATTAAAGCCAAATTAGACTCAGTCGAACCCTCCATAAAGTTCACTTATGAAACAGACAACAATCACTCATTACATTTTCTAGAAATACTTTTTATAAATCCAATAGTAAACTATCCTTCAAAGTTCACCGTAACTCTACGCACACAAATGATTTACAACCATAATGCCAAAATAAAATAAAAGAATCATAATCGCTTTCCTCTTAACGAGCATTCAGAATTTGCAGTCCAGAATATTTGGACGAAGGATTCGAATACCTCACAAACATATTGAAAACCTTGCAATATTCTACATATTTCATATTAAATGTTAAGCGAAAAGTCAGACAAATATTTTCCAGGATGAATAAACAAAACTCAAATATACCAGACTTTTCTCTTATTAACATACATCTTCTTTTACCTCCACATACCAATAATACAATAATTTGCAACGCACTAAACAAACTAGGAATTCAAATCATACAAACCACATCACAAACTATCAGAAAAATATAAAAACAACAAAACATCTCCAACACAAACCAGTTTCTAATGCAGGCATATACACTATCCCTTGCCAAATTTGTCATTACAGATACGTTGATGAAACTAAGCGCAAATTAGCAAAAAAAGGCTCAATAAACATAAAGAGATATAAAAAGTAACAATTACTTAAGTGCATTATTATCTCATTCATTGCAGCATAATCACACCTTCGACTTTAAACAAGCAAAAATAGTTATATTTATTTCAAATTAATCGCGTTGGAGACTCCTTGAATCAGCGCTTATCGCAAATTAATCCCAATTAAACTACGTGGAGGTTTCTATATTGTAACGCCCTTTTATTAAAAGAATTAAATTGTTGACACAGGTTAACCCTCTCCATCATAGAAACACATCCTTCAATAATTAAAACATATAATGTCACTAATTAAATTGCATAACAAAAAAAACACCCATTTCATTACTGTTACACATATATATTTAAATAAGAAGAATATTAACTGCGTTTATATCTGTTAAAAACATATTTAGGATTATATGACATTATTAAAAATATTCCTCTATCTAACAATGCAAGTTCCTCTCCTTCTTTGAATTTTGAACGTCTTTTTTCCGTTACAATTTGCTGATGAAAAAAATTGCAAATATTTGTACTGATGCTTTTGTTTTCTTAATCTCATTCATCCAGAGGAACTCTCGAAATAAAGACGATACATTCATGGACACATAACTCGTTTTTTTTTAAATTTCTCCTTGGCTCTCTTTCCCTCACTTTTTCTTTCCTTCTATCCATCTATTTATCTACCTATATGTATATATATGTACACACACACACACACACATATATATATATATATATATATATATATATATATATTGTGTGTGTGTGTGTATACAGGTTAATCATTTACTTGAAACGTACTCGGTATATACCAATCGTAATGAATTAAAAAATATTTCTCATAAATAAAGTTTTTTTTTAACACTAAAAAGATATCTTTTATATAATTTTTGTAAATCATGAAAGAAGTCCAAGGTCAATGGATTCCTATTTATTGGGTTCCAGAGTATATATATATATATATATATATATATATATATATATATATATATATATATATATATATATATATATATATATATATATATATATATATATATATATATATATATATATATATATATATATATATATATATGATTGTTGAGCTGGATTAAATCCGACGATATGAAATAAAATGGTACTATAATAATTCTCCAAGTTGGAAATATCAAGTTTTCTCAGGTGGTTACTTTTTACTTCTCAAAAAGTATGTATTACAATATTGTTTTCTATTGTGCCTAACAAGTCTTCAAAATTATGTTATTGCTGCATGTTTAGCCACTAACTCTTCAAATGTTTACAGTAAAGTCTAATAAAACATTTTTTTTCTAAAACTTACATCGTGAAACCAACACACTATTCCGTCCCTTGGTTACAAAGATTATCGTCATGCTGAAGTTATTTTAACCTATATTAATTTTTTCGTATTTTTGTATTATTCTTATTATTGTTCTATTCTCATTTTAATTAATTAATTAATAGAAATGGAATCGAGCAAAAACAGAGGGATAGTGTCGCTTGAAAATGCTTTTTAAAACGGAAACAATAGATTTATTGTACCGACTTATATTAATTATGTTTACGCAAATTGAATAAAATAACAGCTTGCTCTTTTGATTGTGCACTATTAGCAACCTCGTTGAAATTCAATGCTATTTGTACTTCTGAATATTTCTAACTTGCAAGATACACAGGCGGCAAAAAAAAAAATCCGCACTTGCAATTTTTTTTTTAAATTGCAAATTTAAGGGCAATTTAATATAACTGTTTAAACAAACTATACCTAATTTGATTCACCTTTTATTCTTCTGTAATTTTACCTGTTTGTATTTGAGTTTTAATTGAAATATTCTAGTGTTCACATCAATGTAAAACATAATTTCAAATTGAGGAGGCAAGAAAAAAGTCCGCAGCAACAAATTCGCTTAAAACCAGTTTAAATTATCGCCCATAAATCAGTTTAAAATATCCACCAACAAACAAAAAAGCACCTCTAATCGTAATTGTTGTTGTTCCAGGTTATACAACGTAGCATTTGTGATCGTTAGGGGCTTATTAATATCCACCCTTCTTATTTATCTAATCGAGAAATCGGCCTCAGATTGAAATGTGATGAGAAAACGGTGCAAAAGACTGTGCAAAAGCACCAAAACACCTGCAGTGCCCGTGATGCCCCTATATTTAATGGTAATAGAGTTATTTCTAACAGAGAAGACAATTTTATCAGAATCCGCAGCCTAAGAAACAGATTTGAAATAGTTCAAATTCAATAAAATACTACTCGCAAAATATAATTAATGAAAAAAAAAAGACTCCTTATAATCAGATCCTTTAAAAAGTTCTCCAATTTATTTACGAAACTAAAATGAATTATAACGCATATTTAACTGTACACAATAAACATTTTTCTCGTAAATAAATCGTCGCATTTACTTGATGTAGTCTTGAATTCTCCTACTATTAATATTATGAAAAAATGCATTATTTAATTACTTAACGCTTAATAAATAATGCCATTAAAAACGACAAAATGAGTTTTATTCTTCATTTCTCCCGGAGTCATCGCCTTTACATTAGAATCCATAATTATAAGTAATTATATTAGATATAAAAGTAATTGTTTTAAAATTTGAATTACGTTTACATGCCATTTACTTTAATCTTCTCATCAAATTTAAACATAATACTTCAATAGGAAAATTTATCCACATTCGAAATGAATAAAAATGTCAACTATTAATGTCTAAAATTTCATCCCAGTAATTCCTCCCTTATGCGTAAACATTGTACATTTATATTGACAAAATTGATATGTCAAGCATATACTTATTAACAGTTAATATCACAAGTTCATTCTATAATAATAATGTTTATTCATATTTATTTATTTCATTTATATGTCTATTCACCGTATATATATATATATATATATATATATATATATATATATATATATATATATATATATATCAGCTGTATATACCCGGCGTTGCCCAGTCGAAACATATTGCAGGGCAGATGAATTAGACACATATTATTTGAAATACACCGAAATATCTTCTTTTTTTTCTCACGTTAACTCCTAACTAGACATATCACCACTTGGAGGGAGAGAGAGGGGGGTTAACATATAAGTTGGAATGTGAGTCTGATAAAAACGCTCAACCTATATACTCAACTGATTTTTTGTGTACAACCTTGGAATGTAGTATATAGAGTATTCAGACATGTTAAAAAGCTTTTAATCAGTTTCCATTCAGCCAAAAGGGCTACTGAGAAGGGAGTCACCAGATTTTTATCTGATTATCATCGTTTTACGAATTCGCATGCGTAATAACGAAATGCTTATGTTAAGTATAAGTAGGTTTGAAACCCCTTTTTAAAGACTGTGTCAAGCAGGCCTAATAGTTATTGTACTTCACACAATGTCTTAAGGTTTTGCTTTCGATCTCACACGAGTATTTTTTTCTTAGAAAAACAGTTTAGAAAACAAACACAGAATACTCAATATGCACATGTCCCTGTGTTTGTATGAAATAAGATAAGATATTTATGCGTATTTTACGAACCAGCCACGCCGGGATGCCTGGTAATATATATATATATATATATATATATATATATATATATATATAAAATATATTTTCTTATAATATATACCAATTCTTATATAAGAATCTCAATGTAATTACAGAGCAATATATAGAGAATAGATATAGTATAGGAATATAGTTTTTTGCCATTTATTCTCTCTCTCTTTCTCTTTCTCGTTCTCTCTCTCTCACTCTCTCTAAAAATCTATCTAGCTATCAATGTATTTATCTCTCAGAATTATTCAAAGCATGCCAGTCCAGTCTCCCCTTATATTTTAGCAGGATCATGTGAGAAAACTGAATGATTTATAGATTGTGCCGAGATATTTGTACAAATGGCTCAATCTCCCGACAAGTCTCGGAGCTTAGAATAATATGTTTCGATGGTCGTTAAATGGGGGATATTTAGTCAGCATGTCTTACCGTCTCGTAATCTGTCGGTCCGTCCTCATTTTGTATATTTTCTGTGTCCGATTCGTTATTTATCAGAAAAGCTTGCGACTAAGAATGGACAAAAGGATTTTTTTTTCTCATGCCAAATCTCATATATGTGTTTTTATTTTATTTTTTTATCTACAATTATTTAGAATGATAACTTAAGTGGGATGTTTAGCCGCTCTTTTGTCCCCTTTTGTTCTTACGAGCGGATTGGTCTTTGTCTAAAGACGTACGCCTTTACTCTAAGAGACCTTATTCTAATACTGCTTACATCGGATGAAAGGCTTATTGCTTTGGACGTTTTTTTTTAATGAAAAACGACAGGGAGAAACTATTACGGATGCATATTTATCCTCCATTTTTTTTTATTTTTGTCAGTACTCATATATATATGTGTGTGTGTGTGTGTGTGTGTGTGTGTGTGTGTGTATAAGTATACACACACACATATATGTATATATATATATTTATACGTATATACATCTATATACATATATATATATAAATACATATATGCATATATCTAAGTATGTACACACATATATATAAATAAGTATATACACACAGACAAACACATATATATATATATATATATGTATATATATATAAAGGTTTATCTCCCGTTAGTACTCAAATATATATGAAAAATAAATCCAATCTTCTTAGAAGCACATTTTTTCGCAGTATTTAGGCTCTGTTTATATGTGCATATACACAAATTCTTATAGAAAGGTAAAAATGCACGCATATACACACTTACTGTGTAATGCACTACACACATGCACAAACCATGCACATAACACATCTATCTCTCCTACCTTATCCTCTCTCTCTTTCTTGCTCTCTTTATATATATATATATATATATATATATATATATATATATATATATATATATATATATATATATATAAAGAGACTTAAGGCAAGCTAAAATGACTTACAAGCAGATTTTGGATATTTTAAGACAAGAAAATGTGTAAACATCTCTTTCTGTAGTGAAGCGAATTGGTCAAAGGTTCGAAGTCGAACGCTTGTGGAAAGGGAAATCTGGATTTAGTCGCCCTAGAGCATCCACTTTGAACGACGGCCACAGGTTAAATGAAATGTTTTGAAGGATCGAAAAAAAATATGTTGACCGTAGCAAAGAATTCAAAACAGGGTCTGGAAATTCTCTTTCTAGATATACAATATATAGACGAACGAAAGAAATGAGATTTTCTTCTAAAAGGTGTGCAAAGAAACCATGTTCATCTCAGAAGAACATCAATGATAGAAAGAGATTTTTCTCGTGTTATGGCAAGAAAGATACTATCTGGTTCAGTAAGTTTTTCTGGTCAGATGAATCAAGATTTTGTCTTGTTAGTGATGCTCCCGATGATCCCAACGGCGCAATCGAAAACTGGAGAAAGGTTTTCACCAAGTTGCATAAAAACGACAGTTAAATACGGGAATGGACGGATAATGGTATGGGGAAATGTTACTGCAGCAGGATTTGGGGAACTACTTAGCTGCGAGAAGTCAATCAATGCAAATGAATACATTCGAATATTAGAAACAGTTATGTTACCAAGTATCCAGAAACTGGGAATATCCCAGAATACTTTTCAACATGATAATGCCCCTCCACACACCGTTAAAGTCACAAGAAAATGGTTTTCTGATAATTTAATTAATGTGATGTTTTGACCAGGTCAACGCCCCGATTTAAGCCCAATCTAGAATATTTGGTCCATAATATCGCGTGCATTGTCTGGAAGAACTTTTTCGAATAATGACAAACTGTGGGAAGCTGTGCAAACGAATGGAATAGCATCTCCTCTTCGCAGTGTTCCACTTTGGTTGAGATCATATTTAAAAGGATTAATCTTTTAAAGAAACCAAAAGGGAATGCGATTCCATACTAAGAATTTATTAAAGTAAATGTTTTGTTCTGTGTTATTAGTCTCGTTAAAGTTTCCTTGTTCAATTATTCATTAGTCAATATAGCTTTTAGTCCAAAAAACGGCATAAAATTTGTTTGGCCTATTTCTTTTTTTTTGCTCACGAGTATATATATATATATATATATATATATATATATATATATATATATATATATACATATATATATATATATATATATATGTATGTATGTATATATTAAAATTGGTATATTTAGACAGTATCATTTCATTCAAGCAAATATTATTACATGCAACGGAGACATTTTGCTTAATGATTTTTTTTCTTTAATTTGTCGATTTTCCGTATAATCTTTTCGTATAAAAATTAAAAATAAAAAATTGACAGCGTAATAAAACAAATTAATTTTTAATAAAAACGTTAACAACTTAGTCCTGGCGAATAATCATGCATCTAACTAATACTAGTGCTATATATAAACATTTGATAAAAGAACATAACTGTCCCTCTTCAATCTTAGAAAGGTCCTCGTTGCCAACATAAAAATTATACAACATGAAAATAATATTAAAAAAATAAAAATTCTTGGAGCGTCATATATTACAACACTTCAACCCACTATAAATGATATTGCATTCGAGAAAAGCAGTAACGTGCTAAAATGTCTTGCGTAGTTCGTATTGGACGGACTTTGTTAATGGTGTCCACGCACTTGCTGATTTTAACACTCGAATTATTAATCCACGTATATTTTTAATCGACTTTTTATCGACTCTATATATTTGAACTTATCGCCCTTTACTGTATATTTTAGTTTTCTACTTTTAATTCTCATTTTCGCTCATTCGCACTTTTTCTTCAACATCTGGTGATGATTCGTGGACGAATAGAAAGCGCTCGTGACAGCAACAATTATGGAACTTTTATTAATATTTGTGATGTTGATACAGAAAAATGTATACTGCCAATCGAAAAGTTAAAAAAATGAATCTAAAGCAAAATGTTTCCGTTGCATTTAATAATATTTGCTTGAATATATATATATATATATATATATATATATATATATATATATATATATATATATATATATATATATATATACACACAAGCATTTTAGCCCGGCGTTGCCCGGGTGTTTGGAAGTGTATGTTGAGCAAAAAAAAAAAAGAAAGAAAAGAAAAAGAAGCGATCACTTTTTTTAATTAGATTCCTCTTATGACCCCTTAACAGTTATTGCTTTGGACTTAAATCCAGTTATTAAGTTAGATCCATGTCCAAGGAACCTCTATGTAAAATTTCAAGTGTGTTCACCGAAAATTGGCGGAGGAGTTTGGTAGAGTTTTCAAATGTCAAATCGTTGAACTTAGACTCCTTAATCGCAAAATTTCTGGCCAAAAACCGATCACAAAGATTTTCCCTAATCTACGTACCCTGTATATAAAATTTCGAGTATGTAGAGTAAAATTGACAGCTTTATTGCGTAGGGAAATGTACACACACAGACATACATACATACATACATACATACATACATACAGACAGATAGACAAACACTTTCACTTTTATAGATATATAGCTATATTTATATATCTATAAAAGTGAACATGTCTGTGTCTGTGTGTCTGTCTGTGTGGCTGTGTACATTTCTCCATGCAATAACTCTGTCAATTTTTAGTCTACAGACGCGAAATTTGATATGCCGATTACTGAGATTTGCGGGAATCTAGCTGATTGGTTTTCCGCCATATATTTTGCTGTTAAATGGGGTCAAAATTAAACGATTTAACCTTTGAGAACTCTACCAAACTTATCCGCCAATTTTGGGGCTAAACACTTGATATTTTAGATATAGGTTCCTTTGACATGGCTCTAACTTAATAACTCGACTGGAACCCAAACCAATAAATTTTAAGGGGTCATAATAGGGGTAAAAAAAATAACCATTTTTTTTTTTGCTTAGCATACACCTCCAAACACCCGGGCAACGCCGGGCACCCATGTTAGTATATATATATATATATATATATATATATATATATATATATATATATATATATATATGTGTGTGTGTGTGTGTGTGTGTGTGTGTATGAATGTATGTATGTATGTATGTATATATATATATATATATATATATATATATATATATATATATATATATAAACCTTGCTCCGCCGCTGTCTTTCTCATTCTCGATTATATACTAAAAAAAATTCAGCCTTCTTTAGGTGCACGTTATTTCGCATTCACTACCTTTGCGTGTAGATAAATGCATATACAAAAAAAAAAACTAATCGAAACCCAAAAGAGAGATAAGGTTTACACACTTATAGTTGAATGCAATTACACACACTTTTGCCCCAATATATAAATAATAATAATAATATTATATCTAAGAGGCTTACCGTGCACCAACATTAAATATCCTTGTATCCATTATAAATGAAAGTTTTTAAAAATATATAATACCGCTTATATTTTATTTCTCTATGGGCGGATCAAGAATAAATGCAGTCGTACAAAGATAATCGTATTAGAAAAACTAGTTGAGCCATGTAGTAATGTTCGGGAATACATGATTCCGATACTATCAAGCGTATACTTATATTTTAGCTATTATAATTTCAAATATCTTTATCAAAACAAAGAACACAAATAGAAAAGGACACTTGAACTCTGTTTCTCGCATCTATGTAAACTTTGTAAATTACACAGAAAGTTGTTTTTAGCGTTCATATCCTGATCTGAAATGGAACACGTATATCAAATCTGTTGCCAATGTCGTTGGGAAGATGGCGGGATCCTTCTATCGATCCAGTAGATATCTAACTGCTTATGCAATTCTCTACCTATAAGAATCGGTTACGTCCAAGGATGGAGTACTGTTGCCACATCTGGGCAAGAGATGCAGGAAAGGACTTATCCTGCCTTGACAGCGTTCAAAACAGACTTGGAAGCCTAGTAGGGGAATCCATTTTCTCTTCCCTGCAACTGCTTTCTCACAGAAGATATGTTGCGAGCCTATATCTGGTTTATCTTCATTTTCATGGCAAGTGTTCGTTTGAGCTCCAATATATGGTCCCCCGTCGCCAAACTTTCACGAGAAACACTCGTCTAGTTTAAAACACTATCAATAATCCCCCACTCTTTATCTATGCCTAAACCTAAACGTAGATTCCATGAACAAAATTTATTTTTTAGAATTACACACCTGTACAACTATCTTCCTTTTGCCTGCTTTCCAGCTGACTATAATATGGTCGTCTTCAAGTCCAACGTAAACAAATTCTTGATGAGCCGTTCCCCTTAAGTAGTCCGATTTACCAAATTTCCACTAGTAAAAATTATGATGACATTATCCCATTGACCACTGTACGGTTGTTAACCCTTATCATCGAGTAGCCTCCGGGCCTTGATAAGTGGTGTCTCCTTTGTAAAAAAAAAAAAAAAACTATCTCCCTATATTCCTATAAAGTTGTAATTTTGTCTTGCTCTAACAGTTACATTAAAACATACTCTTTCTATGTAAATGTTGTTAACGGATATGCGATAGATACCCTATTACAAATTCGAGCGTTAATTAATTACTTATTCAGTTTCTTATGCTTTCTTGTTTGAGGATTAGTTTAATTTCACTATTATGTAGAATTCTATTTGTGCATAGTTGTTACATTCTGTATAATTACGTAGAATTTAAGATAAAAACGTTCGAGCATACAGATTTTTTTTTTAACTTGTGGCCATTGTTTTGAAACTATTGGAGCAACAGCTTAGTTCCGAGACTGGGTTTAAATTTCGAGACCGGCAAAAGGAAAGTACTTCATGTGCCTGGCAGTGTCCTTCAATAGCTTTTGTATCGAAAAATCTTCGATATGTATCGATAATCAATAACCGAAAAAAATCCATTGAAAAATAGGAATAGGCAATTTTGACAATATTACAAGTACATGTGAGAAGTTTTATTCAACAGAAACCGAAAGGACGACATATAAACTATACAGGACTTGATAGGAAAGAGGTGCGTTGGAAATTATTGTCTTTTATTTAACAGACAGTTGCACCATGAGACTTAACTTTTTGATTTTAACTTAAATTCAAGCCATTATAACCACACAAGCAGTACAATCAGACATATTAAAATATAGAAGGTTCTTTTATATGACGGGCGCGTCCGAAATTAATGTTTCTATTTAAAGCAAAATTGAACCACGACTTTTGCATTTTATCTTGTGGATGAAGTCACTGTGAAGAGGCATGTAAAGTTACCACTTGCTCCACACCATGTGTCCCCAACGAGAGCAGGCAATCAAGCTAGTATATATATATATATATATATATATATATATATATATATATATATATATATATATATATATGTATGTATAAAATATCTTTTTAAATTAACATTTCTATTTTTTAATGCTGAATTGGTGTAAGTTTGTGAAATGTGAAAATTTTAAAAAAATATTACTTTGAAAATAAATAATAATGATGGCGGTGGATATTTGTAAAATATTATATAAATAAATAAAAATTAAGGTAAATGTACAATGCCGGCAAACAGAAGGTTTGCACTTGTAATTTTTTTCAAAAACTGCAAATTTAAGATAAATTCCATGTAACTGGTTAAACAACTTATACCTCATTCGATTCGCCTTTTATTCCTCTATAAGTTTACCTGTTCATATTTGGCTTTTAATTGAAATATTCTAGTTGTCACGTCAATGTAAAAAAATAACTTTAAATTGAGGAGGCAAAAAAAAAAGTCCGCGCAACAAATTCGCTTAAAACAAGATTACATTATCGCCACTAAATCAGTTTAAAATATCCACCAACAGGCAAAAAACATCTCTAATCGTAATTGTTGTTATTCCAGGGTATACAACGTGACATTTGGTTCATATGCTACGACTTTCTCTTAGTAATCGTCAGGAGATCATTAATCTTCACATTTCTGGTTTATCCAATCAGGAAATCGGCCACATATTAAAATGTGATGAGAAAACAGTACGAAAGACTGTGCCAAAGCACCTAAACACCGGAAGTGTTCGTGATTGCCCTAAATGTGGTCGTACTAGAGTTACTTCTAATCGAGGGGAAAATGCTACCGATAATTTGCAGCCTAAGTAACAGATTAGAAACGGCTCCCCAAATCCAACACCAATGCAATCTTGTTAAAAATGGCACTCTTTCCATTGTTTAGAACAGATTAAAGGAATTTAATTTGCGATAAAATGATGCAAGACGCAAGCTAATGATTTCTGTAAAGAAGGGAAAGCACCGTCTGGACTTCATCAGATGCAATGAAGGTCAGGACTCTTCCTATTAGTCAAATATGCTTTTTAGCGATGAAAGCAAGTTTAATAGGCTAAGCAGTGATGGTAGGCAGTACGTCCGTCGGAGAAAAGACGAGGAATTTAATCCTAGGTGCTGTTTCAACGCTGCAAGGTGTGGAGGTTCAGTTTTGGTGTGGGGCATTATTAGAACCAATGTTCCAGGGCCTATGGTTCGCTTGCAAGGTCGAATTAATTCGAGCAAGTACATTAATATGTTGACTGAGTATTTTCTACCTTACTTTGGTCGGTGTTTGCATGATAATCCCATTTCTGTGCAGCATAATGCTCCCATTTACACAGCCGCCAATGTCAAGAGGTTCCTGGAAGAGCATGAGTTTCCGTGTTTGGATTGGCCTGCACAATAAACACACCTCAATCCTATCGAAAATGTTTGGCATTACATCAACCAACAGCTAAGCAATGATAAAATTTCAAATTTCGAAGAACTTTGGACAAAAATTAAAGAAAGGTTGGATGCTCTTTCTCCAGAGTATTGCCGCAGTCTAATTCTCGGAATTACCAAGTGATTGCAGGCTGTCAATTTGCAGAAATTCTATGCTACTAGATATTAACTAGGTCATAGTGTTCCTATCATATTTGTGTTGCAGAACTGCCCTAAAGTTACATCTAAATAACAATTTTCCATAGTGCGGACTTTCTTTTTACTTCAGGAATTTGGAGTTATTTTTTTTTAAATGTACGTGAACACTAGAATATTTAAATTAAAAGTCAAATATGAAGAGGTAAAATTATAGAAGAATGAAAGGCAACTCAAATGAGGTATATTTTGTTAAACAGATACATTAAATTAAGCTTAAATTTGCAGTTTTTTAAAATATTACAAGTGCGAACTTTGTTATTGCCGCCTGTGTAAGTAACTAATTAATTTACAAATTAACATTAGCAGAAATTAAGTATGACTTAATGACTTATGACTATCGATTGAAATAATTTTAATACTAGCATTTTATATTGGACGGATTAATGAATTAATTTATAATTAAATTGATTTAATTTTCATATAACATCAAGTGGAAGACATTAAACTGTATAAAAATTACTTAATAGTGGAATAGGAATATTTATAGTATGAATGTAAAAAAAAATAAAAATCAGAAAAGTTAATGTATGTTAATATATGTTAATATATTTGATGTAACGGAAGTAACTCTAACACACTTTAAATTAAATTAATTCTCACTCTTTACGATTCTAGTAAACAAAGGTGTTTTCAGAAAATTTTTAAACTTAAACAAATAGGGTTTGAATTGAATGATAGTTATAATTGAAATAGTAATAAACTTTATTATAATAATTACGGGAACTGAATAATGTATGGTTTCAATTTAAATCAATTTATTTGTTATGATATAACCGTAAAGGTCAGTCGTTTTTTTTTTTTGTTTTTTTTTTAAGTTTTTTTTGTAGTTTAGTTTCGTATATGCAAGTATGTATAATAGTTTATAACTATTGGTGTTTATTTTACACAAAAAAGAATTAATGAATTTACTAATTATTAAATAGAACTTTTCAGTAAAATATTCATAAATTAATGAGGACTATAAGTATGAATAGTTGGGTTTAGTTACTTTATTTGATAATATTCAAAGTGGCGTAATTGGACCCATATTAAATGTATTTGCAGGTTCTCTTCCAATTTTCGGATTTTAATCATATCAAATAACATTTTATTTTCTTTTGATTGATTGATTGTTGCTATTTCTTTTGATGAGTTAAAGGCATAATAGATCCACTGATTGATATAATAATTAAGTGATTGATTTTGTGCTACGAAACAGATACTGTCAAGAATTGTAAATTACAACTGAATTAAAGGAATGAATTATAAGATGGTCAACATCATGAAGTTTTGAAATATAGTTTTTTGTCATTTATCACTATATCGCTCTGTAATTACACTGAGCTTCTTAAATAATGATTAGTATTTATTATAAGAAAATGTATTTCTACAGAATCTCTCTATATATAATATATATATTATATATATATATATATATATATATATATATATATATTTATATTTATATATATATACATATATATATACATTTGGGTAGAGCACTGTCGTAAATAATCTCACCCGCTACTTAATTGGCTGAAAATGCGAAGCTCGTTGTTTGTTTACGAACAGACGATTTGAGCACTATAAAGGTGGCGGCGGGTGTCTATTTAAATAGACATTCCGACGAGTTATTTACGGGCGTCAATTCCATGGTCGAGTGGGAGAACCGCCGACTGTCAACACGACGGTTCTAGGTTTAATCCTTGGCTGTGAAGAGATGCTAGTCTACCAGCACTGATGAGTTGTGATACAACAAAACAGTACTGTATGCCGATGACTACAGATATATATATATATATATATATATATATATATATATATATATATATATATATATATATATATATATATTTTACTGGTAACAAGACAAAATCTTTTGATATGTTATGGGAATATAAACGTTAATATTTATATGGTAATCCCAATAAAACTAAATAGCTAAATGCAACAAAATAGGAAAAGAGTGTGTCATGAAATAACACAATTAAAGACTGTAAATGATACTTCGTGACTCAAATAAAAAGATATTAAAAGATTCTATTTTATCTCATATACAATTACCACTAAAACATTTTTAGTTTTCATATAATGCTGTGTCAATTCATGCAAATACCAGCAAATAAATAGCTTCGCTATAATATTTATTCGCTAATAAGATATTAGTTTCTAATTATAAAAAAATATCTCTTTGTAACTCCGCGGATCAAGCTAATTGTAATATTATTTTAACAGTTCCTATTTTTAATATCATGCCGAACAAAAAATCAATCTAAATATAATCTACATGACAATATATTAGTGATAAATTATATATATATATATAAATATATATATATATATATATATATATATATATTTATATATATATGCATATATATGTATATATATTATTTTTTAAATATAATTATCCACTGACACGTGTTTCGTCGTCTACGACCCATCAGAGTGGATTAATCTACTCACATAAAATTAATATACGAACGTATAAATTTATGCGTAAACTTTAAATATTTACTTCGAAAGTGCTCAATATGTAGGTAGAGCTAGTTAGTAATTTATGAAATATATATGGCGATTAAGCTACACTGAATATTCCGCGTTTCATCCACTCTAGGATTCTGCAGGCTTATCTCTCTCTCTCTCTCTCTCTCTCTCTCTCTCTCTCTCTATATATATATATATATATATATATATATATATATATATATATATATATATATATATATATATATATAAACTTAAGTGCCGGGTGGAGACTGTTTAATTTCAGAAAAAAAATTCCAGAAAAAAAAAAAAATATATATATATATATATATATATATATATATATATATATAAACAGAACACAAATCTCTATTAAATATGGAAACACTATTTGAAAATAACTGCAAAAGCCTTATAAATAACCAAATAAATTTTTACACTACATATAAAAACAAAACAAAAAAATCACACCCAACTTAAAAACCATTTGTTTAAAATAAGTGAACAAGGCGATAAATAACAAAGGAATAAAACAAGAAAGCACAAGGAATAATAATAATACCCCAACAATGTATTACCTAGCGTAACAATGGCGGCTTTGTCTTATGTTTGATGCGTTAAAATGCATAATTGCACCCAGACTAATGAAGCACACTTAGAGCATGTGCATCTGGTAAGAAAAAACAATTGACTCTGCGGCTTTGCTGAGAAGAATTAGATAAACAAAAAGAAGAAAAAAATAACAAAACATCTTCAACCAGCTATATCGATGAACGTGGTCGCAGGTGTTGTCTCTCACGTGTCACCTAGCGTGCATCTGTCCTATCATCACGTTCCTTTTTTGGAAAGAACGGGCTTTGTTTTACACAATGTACGGCCAATTAAAGAAAACTCATGCGTCAATAGAATACGATAGTAGTAAGCAAATGGATGCGCAATTGTGTGCGTACCTCTGTCTAAAGGAAATGGATTCTTTGTTTGGAGGTACCGAAACTAATGAGGCACACAAAAACTAAGACAGTTCACGCATATCTTGACAAAGGTGGAACATAAAATGATTAACAGACAATATCGATACACACATGCACACGCACCCACACACACTATTAATAACTATATATATATATATATATATATATATATATACACTAAAATTAACAATATATATACCCACACTATTAATAAATATATACATATACACACACACACTATTAATAACTATATATATATACCCACACTATTAATAACTATATACCAAAACTATTGATAACAATACATACATATATATATATATGTATATATATATATATATATATATATATATATATATATATATATATATATATATACTATTAATGAAAATACATAGATAGTACGACCTTGAAATATGTATATAGAGTGTCGCATTAAATATTGTATCTTCAGCTTACATCAACGATCGAGCATTTTATTGGATTTTTTCATAACATTCTGACACGATATATATATATATATATATATATATATATATATATATATATATATAGTTATTAATGGTTCGTAATTTCCTTAATTCCCGTGGCCATCTGAGATATACACTTAGCAAATAGAGTAAAAGATAAGGTTTTATCTCATGACCGCCAGGAATTGTCACTCCTACATTGATGATTACGTAAGCATGAAACACTAGTGTCTATATGTATAACAAATAATGAATATTTAATTATAATCTTGTAGCCACTTTAAGAATACTTAAGGTGGTACACTGTCTGCGGAAATACATCCAAGTCAGTCAACTAGGGTCTATGCAATGGTCACGATTTCCGCTCGTGCGAACACTCTAAATTGTCCATGTATTCGCTCCAATTAAACGTTAATATTTCTAACTCTTATTCCCCTTCATTTCGTGGCGATTGTTTGGTAGCTCTATGGTAGAGGCGTAGCAAATGGAGTAAAATTTGACTTCGTGGAAAGGTTCAGATCTCATGAGTGGCATTAACTATCATCCCTATACTGATGATTGCGTAAGCATAAAGCACTAGTGTATTTATAAAGAATACTTCTTATATATGTATATATATATATATATATATATATATATATATATATATATATATATATATATATACGCATATGCAGAGGGGGTTCTTATTGTAATACCTGCTATTTTTTTTCTTGCCTGAATGGATCGGAAGGGAATGAAAATTGCAGTGTTACGATTGAACTTACATTTCCTGACATAAAATGTCATCTCTCTATTGCAGATATTGTCGGTGGGGGACTCAAAGAAAGTAAACCCCTGTCATGAACGTGTGTTAGAAGCACAGATATGTCACTATGTTTCTGGCACAAGTGAATTAAGAATGGTTGTGAAACTGTAAGAAAAAGTTCTGCAGTACAAAATTTCGCTAGTTTTAATGATACGACAACAGTCTTTGTAACTGTTCAACTTTTTGAGTTGAAAATATAGGGGTCTTTACTTTCGAAACGACAAGTTCATCTGAGTAGCGTTCTTTTATTAACATTTCATAATTATTAAAACAACGTTTTAAGACGTTGCCTGTATTTGCGCGGAAATTCACTCCAGAACCCCTCTCTGATTTTTAGTCTCCAGATATGAACTTTGATATAAAATATATTTTGACCTGTGGAACGCTTACCATATTATTTTAGACAGTGAAATTACTACTAATGGGTCACAATATCCTGTATATATATATATATATATATATATATATATATATATATATATATAGTACCGGATATTGATCGAAAAACGCCGAGACTACTGCTAGTCGGCGATTATTATGATCATTCCAGCCAAAACGTTTTTCCGGTAAATTATGTTTTAGAATAATAAATAATAGTTAAAATAAATCTTTATTTGCATGAATTAAGGAATGTTAACTTAAAAATATCATCATAAGAATGTAGTTGATTAGAAATAATGGCATGTAAACACATCAGGTGATCATCTTTGTGACGTACACTAATGACGTCATTTATATGAGGAAATGGCCGTTTTGAGATACGTGGAGATTAGAGAAAACAGTTAGTCGGAGTTGCATCGTAGGACAGAAAGTTAGAGTTGAGGAGCAGACTTTTCGTGATGGCTTAAAACATCCGGAGGAACAAAGGGTCTAGCGCCTATGAATGTAAAAAAAGATGGACCAGCGTTGTAGTTTTTCAAGGTTGAAATATCCAAGATAATGTGGCTGAAAATAAAACCAGAGGTTCTTTCGTTCTTGAGGCGAATTTTCTCGGAAGCTTTGCCGTCAAAACAAGACCTACGGTACATCAGATATATTTCAGGGTTTGCCAGATGTTCGAATCCCAAGTAAATGTTTTTCCTTCTTTTGTGCTGTAAAGTTATTTATGTATATTATTGTCTCTCATGACCTATATTGAAATGTACACGCACACATACAACGAACTTTAGATAGACGAACATACGTATATTCACACTTCATATAGATGACTGTGAATTACAGTTATATACAGGGTGCGTAAGTATTTGAGGACAGCTTAAACGCTTTGGGAGAAACAGAAAACGAAACTGGTGATTGTTGAAATTTACAATTTCTTGAAAAAAAAAACAAATAAATATAATATTAATCTACGTTTTATTATCTATATACTCTTCTCCGGCTTGGTTCACCGACTTATTTCGAATTCAAAGGTGACTGCAAGCTTTGATCAGGCAGGCTTTATTTATGTTCTCGATTGCTCGGACAATTGCTTTCATTAGAAAGTATTTGGTGTCATGAGCATGCTTATTAACTTCCTTTACAACGACGTCCCACACTTAATAATCAAAGGGATTAAGGTTTGGCGAGTTAAGAGTTCATAAGTTCGGTGTGACATGATCGTGAAAATTGTTAGACGTCCAATCCTGGGTTTGGAGAGCTTTATGGCATGGTGCCGAATCTTGTTGGAAGATATAGGTCTTTCCATTAGCTACGTTTGCTATTCAAGGTTAAAACCACGATTTGAAGTGTATCGAAATATACATATGGATTGACACTAAGGCTGTGTGGCAAATATGAGGAGGCATGATGTGCCGTTCACTGCTAATAACACCGGAAACCACCACTGGCGACATTTAAAAAATCTTACAATTTCAGAATTGCTGTGTTTCGCTTTAACAGACACTATTACAGCGTGGCTTATCATTTCCTTAGTTATAGCGGTACCTGCTACATGATCGTCTGAAAACAAACAATATTAATTAGTATATTTTTAATATAAATTACAAAAATATAAGTATCCGCAAATATTGTACGAACCTTACTCACATACTCTCGCCACAAGACCGTAATATAAACTCACAAATATATATATATACATTCTTTACAGCTCCAAATGTTATACGTTCGCAGAGAAACACGATGTAGCCGCGTTTGAATGAGGAAGAACAAATATTCAATATTTTAAATAATTTTATTATAGTCGGAATCGATGAAATCATTCCTTTTTCAAGGAAATCGATTGATTGCCTGATCTAGAGAGAACTGCCCCGGTGCATTGAGAGGTGTTTCACATGCCTCTCAGCACTGAATTATTTGTTGGTTGGTTGTTTTTGTTTTACGGCATATCAACACTTTTCAGGTCATTTAATGTGGAATCCAGTAATTTTGAAGAAAATACAGACAATTACTATTACGCATGCATATTCGTAATGCCGTCGTTCGACCTTCACCTGGCAAATTCCATTTCTCTAATTTTCACGATTTTGCAAAGAATTTCCCCGGCTAAAACCCAAATATAAAGTTTGGGATGGGTTCGAATACCCTATATATAAATTTTCATATCGGTAGACCAAAACCTCAAAGAAGAGCTTGGTAGGCATTTTTTACAAGTATATATACAATATACTATAAACTTTTTACGCAAAGATTACACAAGTATAAATCATGTAGAATATCTGCATGAATATTATTGCACGTAATAGTTAACTAAAGACGACCACTCCATACGAAAACCGAAAAGAACTGAAAGGGAATTAAAGGGATTCTAATATGAATATCAAAAAGAAAATATATTACTTATAACCCTTGTAATTTATACACATGTTTGTGCACATATTTTCATATATTCGAACATATTTTGGTCTGTGTTTTTATATAAATATAGTAAGAATTGGTTAAACCCTCTTAGGAATACATTTAAGTAGAACATATATGATATATGTATATATATAGTACATTATGCATATGTATCATATTAAATAGGTTCATCTATCAGGTACATAAATAAAAATGGGGTTTATGATTACTATGTAATTTTTACTATATTATTGAGGAGTTTACAAATACAATATTTTACGATTTACTATTTCCTCTTAGTGCAATATTATTGTAGAATACAATCGGTGGAAGTAAATTGTTAAAAACAGTAACAGAAATTTCAATATATCGTAACTGTTAAAAAAACATTTAGGTTAAATCATTTGATATTCAGGCTCCTACAGTGACCACACCATTTCCGCATTTGGGACAAAATCGATGCCACTAGCTCAACGCTAAATGTCTCCTAAACTGTTCGAAATCCATACAAAATCGATCAGAAGAGCCGATATCTCTCAATCTCTCTCTCTCTCTCTCTCTCTCTCTCTCTCTCTCTCTCTCTCTATATATATATATATATATATATATATATATATATATATGTATATATATGTATATATATATAATTCTCTCTCTCTATCTATCTATCTCTCTCTCTCTCTCTCTCTCTCTATATATATATATATATATATATATATATATATATATATATAGGAGGACAACAGGAATGGGAAATGAAGTCACAAATCTATTGGTGAATATAGATTGGTTCATTTATTTAATAAGGGAATACAAACAATTAGTTGGGGGTTAGGAGGGGCTCTTTATGCCAATGCATTTCGAAGCCTAATGCTTCTCATCAGAGAAGATGCTAGGAAACATAGTGGGGATGTGGCGTCTACCGAGGAATTCATTAGGAACGAAATAGACCAATTAAAATTATATATGATGCTGGGGGGAGTTTTAACGAATTCTAGATAGAGGAGGAGCGTATAGTATAGTGTATAGCTCAATCCCTGCTGAGTATATACTCATTCGCCCTTTCGCCTTAAATCATCACCATAATACCCCTCCCAAAATTATACACCACTTCATAGTGCTGTTGTCGTCTCGGTTGCATCTGTCAAAATGTCCCTTCATAGATAATAGACATCTTACACACCGATAAAATAGAATGACCGCCCATCGACACTATACCCTCATCTTAACCCTAAAACATATACCACATCCATTTAAGACTTTTATAAAGACCTTAAACACCTTTCTACATTACAGTCTATATAATACGCTCCTCCTTTATCTAGAATTCGATAACCCCCCCAGGGTAGGTCAATTTTGGTATTCGACTATGTCTATGCAGAGAAATAACATTGAGAATAATTACACAAAATATTTTTCACCAAAACTCTATCGTTTTTTTGGAGCAATTGAATTTAAAGATTGCAAAAAAGTCAATATTCCTTCGCTATATCCCCAGAGTCCGATGTTAAGTGAAAAGTTAGCATAGAAAAGTGCTTAGGGTCTTTATAAAAATGCCGGTTTTGAAGAGGAAAATGAATATAGTGTAAGCAACGTATTTTTTTGTTTTTTTTGTTTTTGTAGTATCTATGTCTTTTTTTTCAGAAAACTAAATGAAAGTCGATAAAAAAAGAAATCCTGAAAAATATTTCATTTAAAATAAATTAAAATCAATAGCTCAGGGTTTTATTTTAGCTGGGTAAGTTTTCCTTGTACACCGTCACGTAATCAGTTTCATTTTTATTTTTACTTACTTTGCATTTTATGTCTTAACAAACTTTAATTATTAAAAAACATAAAAGTTATATTTTAAATCTTTGCACTATTTAATAAGTCTGTATTAAAAAAAATTATTTTCTCCATTAAATACAACAGAACCCCCTACTTTCTGCCAAGTTATCAAATATAGTTATAATATGAAGAATTCTTAACCAACTTTAAATACATTTGTTATTCCAAAATTAATGGCAAATTACATTATAGATATTTGGAAGGTAGTAAATCCCCGTTTTCCCCTATTAACTGAACTGTAGATTCTACACAAATAGCAGGATACCTGCTTTAAAAAAGTTAAGCAAATAAATAGAAAATATTTATCCACATTTGCCAAAAATGTTCTTGTCAAAAACCTTGACAGATTATTTGACATTCCATCTTGTTCGTGTGACCTGCCAATTGCAAGTTGTAATGATAGTCTCCAGAAATTCAGGAAATTGCTTTAAGAAATCTTCGATTTAATGCTTTTGCCATTTTGCCTGAAAATATTTAGTTTTTCAATGTTAAAACGGGATGAAATAGAAGCGAGAGAAGAGGTTATAAAAAGAATCTTAACAATATAAATAAGCAAACATTTATTTATATAAAACTGATCAAATTTTTTACGTCGATTTATACGTCCATTTTAAATTAGTATTTTAATAACATAAATAAATAGAAGTTGTGTTCATTTGTTCAAGTCAATAAAATAATTTGATTTCTCTTTTCTTTTTCAGGAGTGTGGAACCAAAGCGTTTTCAAAATGATTTAACAATAAATTTTGACGCTTTACATTGGTTACATTTGATAGAGCTTCTAAAAGTGGAATATCAGAGCCAGCATTGACTGAAGAATTATCAGATCATGAACTTCAGGAATTACTGATGAGTGGCAGAAAGTCAGTTACTAGATTTGCCTGTACATTCACAAAGTGTCGAAAGGGCCGTAAAATTAACATCCGAACCCTGCCAATCAGTCTATGGACTTGTAGAAAGACATAGAAATATAATTGCTAAAGTTTTATGCCATGGAATGATGCCATTTTTGGCTTCGAAAGCAGTATTATAGGGAGAATTTTGACATTCTCTTAGAAAAAGAGCTTTATTTTGTACTTGACAATTTTGTGTTTTATACAAGCATAGACAACTTCAATCTGTTTTAGTTTATATAAAACCTTTTCTCCAAACAGAATAAAAACATTTCTTTTTTTTTTATTGATAGAAAAAGAATCGATTATTTTTGTTATCTGTTACAATTATAATACAATAAAATAAATTGTGGCATTTGAAAAGTATTTCGGGGGGGGAGCAACTATATTTTTTTGAATTTCTAGCATATCAGTCATTATATAGTTTATTTACATAAATTGACACACTACTTATTATGACTAAAACTGTAAAATACCAAATAATTTCATAGAAATTTTCAAAAGATAAATACTTTTTCCGTGTCTCAAAGGAGACAATCTTTAAAATCAAATGCTCATCTAACGGCTGATGTTAGAATCCTATTTTTTTTTAATATTTGTACCCTCCATATGTGTGTGCAACTCTCTCTACTCCGACATTTTACATTTTCCCCCAAAAGTTGAAAATCGACCTACCCTAATACACATGTATATAAACACATAAAAATATACATATATGCATATATATATATATATTATATATATATATATATGATATGATGATGATTACGATGTCTTGTCGAATGAGTGCCACTCCCTTAGTCACTGAAAGTCCATGTGCCCGAAGATGACTTTTTACTTCTGCCAGCGACTTGCACAACCCCAAGCAGACATGACACAGATGACGTTCATTGTTTGGAGGAAACTAACAGCAAATGTTCATACTGTGTTCGGTCAGCCTCAAACTGGCCAGCCCCTCCCTGCAAGGCCTTTCTGCACTCTCCACGATCCTACGCCAAGTTCTTCCAGATTTTCTCATCCATCTCACACTTTTCAAGTTGGATCTCAAACAATCCTTGCACTTCATTTTAGGCTTTTGAGCTAGACACCTTCCCTCGGCCGGTTCGCCATAAGTGAGTTGTTTGATAAATCAGATTTCTGGCATCTTTACCAAATGACCACCCCATCTCAGTCTATGTATTATAATAAGAGATTCAATGCTTGGACATCTTGTTTGTTCAAGAACCTCAACATCACTGACATACATTTGCCAGCGGACATGTTGGATAGCCGTAGACACAGCTGATGAAATCGGTCTTCGAAGCGCAGAGAAGACCAGAGAGAACGCATGCGACATAGGCCTTGATCTTTGTTGATAGCGATATTCCACGACAGCTCGAAAAACACTTGTCCAACTTTCCAAAACCATCACTTACCTTGCTGATCCGTAACGAGATCTCGTCATCCAGGACACAGGTCATGCTTACCGTGCTACACAGGTACACAAACTTAGCGAAAACTGGTACCTTCTACCCACAAACATAAATTGATGGCTTGTAGTATAGCACGCCTGGTGCAGGATGATACATAAAAACTATCTTTTTGAGACTCATAGTCAACCCCAATAGCCTGCAGGCAGCCGTAAAGACATCCACAAGATGCTGAATATCAGCCCCCGTATGAACCACAAGTTCATGGCCATCAGCAAGTCACGAATTGTGTTGGTAAGTATTTTCCTGTATGCACTGAAACGCCTTATCTTGAACAACCCCCCAGTAGTTCAGTAGCGAATATAGACACCATCAGAGCAACCCCTGAATGTCAATCGAAAGACAATGATAAAGTACAATGCAAAGAGTGTAGGTGTAGGAATGTCTCCCTTCTTAACACCATTTTCTACTGAAATAGGATCAGCCCGTTTTCCACCAATCTTGATCACAAAGTCCATATCATCATGAAAGTGCTTTCAGATGCATAGGCACTTATCGGAATAGCCAAGCTTTTTCAGAATTTCCCACAAATCGTCCCTATTTACTGCATCAATGGCCTTTGTAAAATCGATGAACACCTGATACATATACTTTCCCTGTCTTATACATTTCACCTGTAGTTATCTGGCTGTGAAAATCATATCCACTGTCCCTCGACCACTGTCTAAACCATGGTGTGACCCAGGCATAACATTGTAAGGAATATGCTCCAGCATTCTGTCAATCATTATCCTACAGAGCAACCTGCCAACTACTGACAGCAGTGAGATGCTTCGATAGTTTCCACAATCATCTTTGGAAACCTTTCCCTTGTATAGCACCAGCATCAATGCATCACACCTATCCTGTCAACACACTTATCACGCCAAGCAGTCTGCAACAGGTTCAGCAAGCGCCGCATAATCTCGGGCCAGAATATTTAAAGACCTCTGCATTCAACTGATTTATGTCAGGGGAATTTCCATTGTTCAGCTTATGGACAGCCGCTTCATCCTCCTGCAGAGAGGGAACTTCTACTATGATATTCTTGACTGGGTTGTTAGGATCCGACCTAACAAACTACTGATTAACGTAAGAAGGCCTGTTCAAGAGGTAATCAAAATGCTCCTTTCATCTATGAAAAATGGTGGTAGGTTCTCGAAGAAGATCCCGACCATTCCTCCAGTGCAATGTAGTGCTAGCTGATCTGAATTGTCTATAAACTACACGCAGTTAATTGTATAAGACCTTGGTGTTGTTTCTACCTCCACCATTCCTCCTGCGTGTTTTCAACATCCTCTGGACCTTACTTTCGATTGATTTAAAATTGGTCCTCAATCGATCTTCCTCACCGTCCGTCAAACTACTCCCGAGATAAGCATGCAGCGACTTTGCCTTTGAGTTTAACAGAGCCTGAATTTCTGTATCATTCTCTTTGAATCAATCCTGATGTTTACGCTCACAATAACTTAATACTCTCTCACATACCTCACAAACAAAATGGTTTCACAGTCAATAATCCCCTTGACTAGTTTCTCCCTCACAATATTTTCCTTTAGACAATAAACATTAAGTCGCTGTGAGAATGCGACACCAGGTCCCCTCACTTTGGGCTTCACAAAAACTTAACCTTTGCACGGATCCAGGGAGGTGTTTTCTATCCTGCGAAAGAGTTAAGCTGTGTTAGAAAATAAATTATGTTCTTTTAATAGAAGTTTACTTATTAATGGCGATACATTATAGAATCCTTCACGTTGTTTAGTTGTGTTAAATTTGCGATGAGCGCTGATTCAAGAAGTCTCTGTCGCAGTTTATTTGAAATAAATTTAACAATTCTTGTTTGCTTGAAATCAAAGGCGTGATTATGCCGCAATGAATGAGATAATAACGCATTCAGAGAATTGCTGTTTCTTATGTCTCTTTTATGTTCATTGAGCCTTTTCTCTACTCTACATCGGGGTTCACCGACGTATGTATGGCAAAGAATTCCAGTCATACAAACCACATCAAAAACAATAAAACAAACATTAAAAACGTGCTGAACCGACTTTCTCATTAGGAAGAAGTATCAAAGAAATATTAAATTCTCAAGAACGTCTCTGTGTGTGTCTGGTCACGAATATGCTCCTGTATTGTTAACCATTATAACAGAATTGATCACATATAATGATAGAATATATATCGAGACACAGGGATGGATATGTTTGATTTGGCATAATGATGCTTCATTAAAATTGTGGGGGCTGCGTACGCGCCTGATCCACAAAGTATAGAAATAAAAAATTAAAAAAACGTTTACAAGTGTTTTTGATATGTACATAATAATACTTTGAAATGGAAACATGTCACAAAGTTTAACAAGGATTTCTTTTTAATATAGATCCACATAATATTGTGATAAGTGTTTCAGTGTGAACAGGTATGGTATCATAAAGTATGGGGTTTATCTATTTTATTTTTACTTTCATCATATTTTACTTTAGTTTTGACACCCCAAAATTCGAAGCTATCTTTTTACAACCCTTCCTTTTCATAACCTATCATACTTTCATAAATCAGAGTCCATTTTCTGTAGGCTGTTTTTGAACCCCGTCAACGACGGGTACTTTTGCTAGTATATATATATATATAAATTGGGGGAGATGATGACCTTATCATTTTGCAGTTCTTGTAAGGAGATTTCGACATCCTCCTACGTATAGCGCCCGTTATTTCTTAATGGTCACCCTTCTGGTACTGACCTGATTCAACGTTTCTTAACTTCGGTGACCCAACGAAAACCGACGTGTCAACGTGATTTACCGGAGAGACATTTTGATTTTTTTAAAAACAGGCAAGAATTATAACCAGTTAACATAAATGAGTGCTTCGTTACAAATTGGTTGTTAAATTCCTGCATATCTTTGTATTAAATACTAATCTCTAATATTCCTGTTAGCCTCAATATCTATACACTGAATGGATATCATAATACTTAGTTCGTTGCACTTTATCATACTAAAGATTCATAAAATTACAGCTAGCTCAACCAAGTAATTTCCAAGAAAACTCGTATAGTAAATGCAGTATTACGTTGACTACTCCGTATTAATCTATATTCATCCCTAACGTTATCATTGAACAGATACCATTATGCTTAGTTCGCTGCACCATATAACAAAAGTTCATACAAAATTGAAGCCGGACTGTGTGGAACGAACAGACAGACAAACCAAGAGAAATATAATATTGATTGTTCTAAGTTATTATTCTACATAGATTATAAAATAATTTCGCGATTTAATTTTTGCTGCAGTTAATTATTTCTACAGTGCAACCTCGGCCCCGTGATCGTTTTCTTAAGTCGACATAAGGACAACAGATGATGTGCATTATATAAACACGACAAATAAAAATATGGAACGAAACGGCAGCAAAACAGCAAACAACGCAAAAATCAAACACCCGGTAAAAAGCAAGGTGCATAATTCAAACAACGTTGGAGCGTGCGCGAAACGTGCAAACCTGTATCGTCAAAGCAAGAGTCGGTGGGTTTAATGTTCAGAATTGCCTCCGGATCTATCGAGCGGCTGGTTGAAAACGTCAACGAGCTCGAGTAAAGCGCCCGCTGAACACCTCGTGACCCGCTGGCTGTGAGGTGGGAAAATATACGGACACGCTTTGGAACGCGTTTTTGCCCGACAAAAAACTTTGATTGTTTTCTTTTTTTTTCTAATACGGCTTGTTTTTCGGTTTTGATTCTAAGTCGAAACGACCAGCAATGTTACCAGATTGGATTCACCAATTTAACGTAGTTTTAATGAATTTCTTACTCTGTCTTTTTTTTCCATTCTTCAATAGTTACCGTTTTTGTTTATTTTTTGTTTTGTTTATTTCCATCTTTTGAGGATGATATCTGTCTCCCTTCCACTCATTATTTCTTGAGTGCTTTACTTTTTTCCTTCTTTCTTTATTACTGCATCTTTCTTTCGTTCTTTCTCCAGTGTGTTTTTATTTGTTTCTTTTGTTTGTTTATTTGTTTTTTTGTTTGCTTTTTTTCATTCCTGCGCCTCTTTTTTTTTTCATCCGTTATTCCTTTTTTGGAGAATTTCTTTCTTCGTTTTGGCCTTTCGTTTTTTTTTTTGTTCGTTTTTTTTTTCTTCCTTTGTGTCCTCGTTCATTGTGTCTTAGTTGCATTTTTGCTTGCTCATTTGTTGCTTTTTTTCATTCGTAATTTCTTTCATTTTTATTCCTTTCATTTAATATTACTATTAACATACGTTGTTTGTTGTTCTTTATTTTTCATCCTATACTTACTTCATTGTTTAGCTTTTCATCATGAGTTCTTTTTTTTTTTTTTTTCATTTATTCATTTCCGTATTCATTTTTTTTCTTGATTTCTTGGTTTTCTATTATTTCGTTTTATTTTTATATATCCTTTATTTCGTCAATCGTGTTTTTTTTAAATTTTTTTTCATTTCTTTATTGAGTTATTTTTTTATTCATCTTACCTTTATTAAGTTGCCTTTACATTTCTTTTTTCATTTCCTTCTTAAGTTCTTTTTTATTCATCTTACCTTTATTAAGTTGCTTTTTACATTTCTTTTTTTCATTTCCTTCTTAAGTTATTTTTTTATTCATCTTACCTTTATTAAGTTGTTTTTACATTTCTTTTTTTCATTTCTTTCTTAAGTTATTTTTTATTCATCTTACCTTTATTAAGTTGCTTTTTACATTTCTTTTTTTCATGTCTTTCTTAAGTTTTTTTATTCATCTTACCTTTATTAAGTTGCTTTTACATTTCTTTTTTTCATTTCCTTCTTAAGATTTTTTTTATTCATCTTACCTTTATTAAGTTGCTTTTACATTTCTTTTTTTCATTTCCTTCTTAAGTTATTTTTTTATTCAGCTTACCTTTATTAAGTTGTTTTTACATTTCTTTTTTTCATTTCTTTCTTAAGTTATTTTTTTATTAAGCTTACCTTTATTAAGTTGCTTTTTACATTTCTTTTTTTCATTTCTTTCTTAAGTTATTTTTTTATTAATCTTACCTTTATTAAGTCGCTTTTACATTTCTTTTTTTCATTTCTTTCTTAAGTTATTTTTTTATTCAGCTTACCTTTATTAAGTTGCTTTTTACATTTCTTTTTTTCATTTCTTTCTTAAGTTATTTTTTTATTCATCTTACCTTTATTAAGTTGCTTTTACATTTCTTTTTTTCAATTCTTTCTTAAGTTATTTTTTATTCATCTTACCTTTATTAAGTTGCTTTTTACATTTCTTTTTTTCATTTCTTTCTTAAGTTATTTTTATTCATCTTACCTTTATTTAGTTGCTTTTTACATTTCTTTTTTTCATTTCTTTCTTAAGTAATTTTTTTATTCATCTTACCTTTATTAAGTTGCTTTTTACATTTCTTTTTTCATTTCTTTCTTAATTCTTTTTTATTCAGCTTACCTTTATTAAGTTGTTGTTACATTTCTTTTTTTTCATTTCTTTCTTAAGTTATTTTTTATTCATCTTACCTTTATTAAGTAGCTTTTTACATTTCTTTTTTTCATTTCTTTCTTAAGTTATTTTTTTATTCAGCTTACCTTTATTAAGTTGTTGTTACATTTCTTTTTTTCATTTCTTTCTTAAGTTATTTTTATTCATCTTACCTTTATTAAGTTGCTTTTTACATTTCTTTTTTTCATTTCTTTCTTAAGTTATTTTTATTCATCTTACCTTTATTAAGTTGCTTTTTACATTTCTTTTTTTCATTTCTTTCTTAAGTTATTTTTTATTCATCTTACCTTTATTAAGTTGCTTTTTAAATTTCTTTTTTTCATTTCTTTCTTAAGTTATTTTTATTCATCTTACCTTTATTAAGTTGCTTTTTACATTTCTTTTTTTCATTTCTTTCTTAAGTTATTTTTATTCATCTTACCTTTATTAAGTTGCTTTTTACATTTCTTTTTTTCATTTCTTTCTTAAGTTATTTTTATTCATCTTACCTTTATTAAGTTGTTTTTACATTTCTTTTTTTCATTTCTTTCTTAAGTTATTTTTTATTCATCTTACCTTTATTAAGTTGTTGTTACATTTCTTTTTTTCATTTCTTTCTTAAGTTATTTTTTATTCATCTTACCTTTATTAAGTTGTTGTTACATTTCTTTTTTTCATTTCTTTCTTAAGTTATTTTTATTCATCTTACCTTTATTAAGTTGCTTTTTACATTTCTTTTTTTCATTTCTTTCTTAAGTTATTTTTATTCATCTTACCTTTATTAAGTTGTTGTTACATTTCTTTTTTTCATTTCTTTCTTAAGTTATTTTTTATTCATCTTACCTTTATTAAGTTGTTTTTACATTTCTTTTTTTCATTTCTTTCTTAAGTTATTTTTATTCATCTTACCTTTATTAAGTTGTTGTTACATTTCTTTTTTTCATTTCTTTCTTAAGTTATTTTTTATTCATCTTACCTTTATTAAGTTGTTGTTACATTTCTTTTTTTCATTTCTTTCTTAAGTTATTTTTATTCATCTTACCTTTATTAAGTTGCTTTTTACATTTCTTTTTTTCTATTTCTTTCTTAAGTTATTTTTATTCATCTTACCTTTATTAAGTTGTTGTTACATTTCTTTTTTTCATTTCTTTCTTAAGTTATTTTTTTATTCATCTTACCTTTATTAAGTTGTTTTCTTTCTTAAGTTATTTTTATTCATCTTACCTTTATTAAGTTGTTTTTACATTTCTTTTTTTCGTTTCTTTCTTAAGTTATTTTTTATTCATCTTACCTTTATTAAGTTGTTTTCTTTCTTAAGTTATTTTTATTCATCTTACCTTTATTAAGTTGTTTTTACATTTCTTTTTTTCATTTCTTTCTTAAGTTATTTTTTTATTCATCTTACCTTTATTAAGTTGTTTTCTTTCTTAAGTTATTTTTATTCATCTTACCTTTATTAAGTTGTTTTTACATTTCTTTTTTTCATTTCTTTCTTAAGTTATTTTTTATTCATCTTACCTTTATTAAGTTGTTGTTACATTTCTTTTTTTCATTTCTTTCTTAAGTTATTTTTATTCATCTTACCTTTATTAAGTTGCTTTTTACATTTCTTTTTTTCATTTCTTTCTTAAGTTATTTTTATTCATCTTACCTTTATTAAGTTGTTTTTACATTTCTTTTTTTCATTTCTTTCTTAAGTTATTTTTTATTCATCTTACCTTTATTAAGTTGTTGTTACATTTCTTTTTTCATTTCTTTCTTAAGTTATTTTTATTCATCTTACCTTTATTAAGTTGCTTTTTACATTTCTTTTTTTCATTTCTTTCTTAAGTTATTTTTTATTCATCTTACCTTTATTAAGTTGTTTTTACATTTCTTTTTTTCATTTCTTTCTTAAGTTATTTTTTATTCATCTTACCTTTATTAAGTTGTTGTTACATTTCTTTTTTTCATTTCTTTCTTAAGTTATTTTTATTCATCTTACCTTTATTAAGTTGCTTTTTACATTTCTTTTTTTCATTTCTTTCTTAAGTTATTTTTATTCATCTTACCTTTATTAAGTTGTTTTTACATTTCTTTTTTTCATTTCTTTCTTAAGTTATTTTTTATTCATCTTACCTTTATTAAGTTGTTGTTACATTTCTTTTTTTCATTTCTTTCTTAAGTTATTTTTATTCATCTTACCTTTATTAAGTTGCTTTTTACATTTCTTTTTTTCATTTCTTTCTTAAGTTATTTTTATTCATCTTACCTTTATTAAGTTGTTTTTACATTTCTTTTTTTCATTTCTTTCTTAAGTTATTTTTTATTCATCTTACCTTTATTAAGTTGTTGTTACATTTCTTTTTTTCATTTCTTTCTTAAGTTATTTTTATTCATCTTACCTTTATTAAGTTGTTGTTACATTTCTTTTTTTCATTTCTTTCTTAAGTTATTTTTTTATTCATCTTACCTTTATTACGTTCTAGTGTGTTGCTTTTACATTTCCTTCGTTTTTTCTTCATCATTTTAATTCTTTATATTTTCTTTCCCAAATTTTTCCTTCCGTTTGTACTTTCTAAAGTTTAACTTTGATTATTTTTTTATTCATTGAGTTCATCCCCCATTCCGTTGTTTTTTAATTTTTTTACTTTGCAATATTTTTCTTTATTCGATAGGTTTTTCCTTCATTTTGTTCTTTACAATTAATATTTTATATATGGTCTTGATCTCATTAATATATATTAGGTGCAATATAACAATCGACAGAATATTCTTATTATATCTCAATAATACTACGTACGTAATCGGCATGAATTAAAATATCATATTTAAACGTATCTTGGGGAGCAACGGATGTTGGTTGGTTGTTTTTGTTTTACCGCATATCAACGTTTTTCAGGTTATATAATGCCGAATCTAGTTATTTTGAGGAACGATTTTTAATGGATATATTTTTTTTTTAAGTCGGATTCTATTTAACCCATAGTTGGGACTCTAACAGGTACTACCACTCCGGGTCAGAGTGGACCTGGGAGCAATGACAATTAAAGGGTGGCTCCACACTCCCCAAGGCCCGCAAGGTGGGGCCTCACCATCGGATATAGTTTTAGGTCATATCCAGGACAGAGCAACAAAGGATAATTATATATATATATATATATATATATATATATATATATATATATATATATAAAGAAAATGAGAACAACAGTCTAAAGAGCAGAGGTTATTTTAATGTATTTGTAAATGTATTTACACTAATAAAAGAAAACATTGTAATGTAGATATATAATAAGCTCCATAGGCATAGCTATCCTCGAGCTATTTTAATATTGAGTAAAATGATTTCTAATTTATAATTAAAATTAAAAATTAAGTCAATTTTTAATTTTTTATTTTAATTATAAATCAGAAATCATTTTACTAAATATATATATATATATATCTATATATATATATATATATATTTATATATGGCTACTTTATTTAATTAAATTAATAAATATACGAAAATATAATTTTATGCGTAAATTTTCAGTACGTACTTAAAAAGTGCTCAATACATAGGTAAAGCTAAGTAGTAAGTTATAAAAATATATATGGCAATTAAGCTACACAGAATATTCATCGTTTCATTTTCGTGAAAATTCGTCAGGCTCATATATGTGTAGTTGTGCTAGTATTTATTGTTGCCTAAACCTGAAAACATTGGCGTCTATTAAGAAAAATATATAGAATTACGTATTTACTACAAATAAGTCGAACAGATGCAGTTTTGGAGGCAACGATGGTGATGGTGGTGTGGGGTCAATCATTTAAGTCCTTAATGTGAACCACTACGGAATGAATTTGTTTAGAGTGGTGAAGGGCAAAGGGAGTAGAAGAAAAAAATACGGATGGGGTAGGAGGGCAACTAGGTAAAGAACACAATGAGAGAAAAGAACAATAGCCGGACAAGTGGAGTCTGTTTCACGTCGCACACGATCCCAGTCTCAAGTGATGCTCTCAAAGCGCTTGTCGTATCTTGCTTGAGAGTCCCTCTCCGGGGTCCCTCATTCGGGGCCCACATGCCGAGCACGAACCTCCCAACATACACCGAACAGCCAGAAATGCTGACTAGACCAGTGCGTGAGGAACTAATTTGAAGAAAATAAAAATGAATTAAAAAAAAAACAACGGGGTCAACAAAGCAATGGGGTCGATCAGTTATTGGCCATCTGGAGAAGCCAGCGAAAATTTTAGATTTTAATTTCTTTATTTCAGTGTGTGTGTGTGTGTGTGTGTGTGTGTGTGTGTGTGTGTGTGTGTGTGTGTGTGTGTGTGTGTGTGTGTTTGAATGTGTGTGTGTGTTTGAATGTGTGTGTGTGTTTGAGTGAGTAAGTTTTCGTTAATGTGTGACTGTATATTAGCGTATGTTCCCATCTTTCTCTTTCCCTCTCTCCCTCCCTCCCTCCTATCTATCCATTTATTATCTATCTCTCTACATATCTATCAATCTATCTATCTATGTAGCTATATATATATATGTATGTATACATATATATATATATATATATTTATTTATATATATACATGTATATGTGTATTTATATCTGTTTTTGTGAAACACCTCTCACTCTGTATAAATCTCTCTCCCTCTCTCTTTCTCTCTCACTCCATATGTATAAGTAATCTGAGCATTTTATTCTTCAATTTATGTGTCAATTAGCAAAATTATAGACTACATATCAATTCCATTTTTATAAATACGTTTCTTCTGAGGATAATTTTTGTAAAATTTAAATGTTATTGCCTTATATATATATATATATATATATATATATATATATATATATATATAATATATATATATATGTGTGTGTGTGTGTGTTGGTGTGTGTGTATGGGTGTGTGTATATAAATATATATGCATATGTTATGTTTAATATATAATATTATTATGGAAAATTCAAGCCCAATAGAACAGCGTGAACATTTCTATATGTTATTGCCATTAATACGTAAACTCATATTTAAAGAATATAATATGATTTTTGGCGTAGGTTTTCTCTCACTCTATAAGAATACATAATACATACAGTCATTAAATACATTATATAACAATAATACTTCATTTCATTTCAGTTACACATCAACATTTGAATTATAACAGCCAGATCAACCCAATATATATATATATGCATACATATATATATATATATGCATACATATATATATATATATATATATATATATATGATTAGTTTTTTTTGGAAAAAGAATTCCAGCAGAGTGCTCAATTAAAAGGAAAATCCAAATTGTAAGAGCGTATTTATATATGTATATTTATATATATATATATATATATATATATATGACATCATATCTTTTATATATTTATATATATATATATATATATATATATGACATCATATCTTTTCCAAATATATTAACAAGTATATGACGTTAAAAAAGGTCTTACTCTTTTTACATTTTTGAATTCCCAACGACATTTTCTTTCTGAAATAGAACGAAGTAATCCATTTCACGACAAATATATTTTCAAATATTGCACTGTTATTTTATTTTTTTCCAATTATTCACCCAGAAGAAGTCTTACAATAAAGACAAAACGTTGCTGGACATATACCTTGCTTTGTTCTTTTTTCACAAATCATCCCCACACACACATATACACGCACAAAATCACACACACACACACACACGAACACACACACACACACACATATTTATTACAATAGAAAAATGCGAGCATGAAAAGTAAAAAAAACCATACGCACACATATGTTTGTCCTTCCCGACATGGGTAGGATTCAAAAACTGTTCTCTTTTTCGTATGATCTATAAATTTTTCTTTTCTTTCATTTTTACTTCAATATCCTGAAGATGTCCTCTGAAATAGGGACGAACGAAACGTTGATTATTTTAATAATTTCAGCCGTTTTTTTTATTTTTCTCAATATATATATATATATATATATTCATAGATATATTCATATATATATATATTCATAGATATATATATTATTTTATTTTTATTTCATATATATATGCATATATATATATATATATATATATATATATATATATGCATAGATCATCGTATAAAGATTAGATCACTGTCTGACTGACGCAAGGAACATTTAAAATTATAATGTTTAGATTCAATATTATTTCACGCGGTTAATGGTAGCTGAATGGATACGGTCTTTGCTAATCGAGCCAGAGATGTCTCGTGTTGCCGAGTTCGAATCGTTCGACTGGTATTAATCGTGACGCCCTGTACTGAAAATTTCCGAAAGGATGAAACACTAGTATCTGTAGGTATTTAATTATTATAGTAAAAAATAATTATATATATATATATATATACATATATATATGGCTACTTCACTTAATCACATAAAATAATATACGAACGAATCAATGTATGCGTAAACATAAAGTATTTACTCCAGCAGTGCTCAATACGTAGGTAGAGGTAGGTGGTAAGTTATAAAATATATGTGGCAATTAAGGTACACAGAATATTCCGCGTTTCATCCACTCTAGGATTCATAAGCCTGATGGAACCCAGAGTGGATGAAACGCGGAATATTCTGTGTTGCTTAATTGCCATATATATATATATATATATATATATATATATATATATATATAATCGAATAATATACCTTCTTTTATATCTGCATACACGAATTGCGTTATAAAGCCAAGCAATATTTATCAAGATTTCTTTATTTTAGTAAAATATTCCAAAAGAAATAACCAAGTGAGTAATATTGATGTTTGTTTTATACATCTAATTATAAACATCCACTATTTAAATTATTGCAGTAGAGCATTTTCGTATTAGAAATTACAGCATTATGTAATTTGTACTATTCCCATATTGTGAAATACTTTTCCATATATACAGGTGTCTCAAAATGATCTAACATATTTGTTCGCAAAAATGTATTAAATAACATTTACCTAACACATGTTTTTAAATGTACATAAAATGCCATTTTATTTCACACTCGTACGGGTGTCCGGCTTTGCCCGGGTGTTTGCAGGTGTATGCTGAGCAAAAAACAAAAACAAAAAAAAACGGAATTTTTTTTAAATTTGACCCCTGTTATGACCCCTTAATATTTATTGTTTGGGGCTCAAATCAAGTTATTAAGTTAGATCCCTGTCCAAGGAACCATTATCTAAAATGTCAAGTGTTTAGACCCAAAATTGGCGGACGAGTTTGGTAGAGTTCTCAAAGGTGAAATCGTTGAACTTTGACCCCTTAACAACGAGATTTCTGGCCGAATCCCGATCACATCGATTTTCCCAAATCCCAGTACCCTGAATATACAATTTCGAGTCTGTAGACTAAAAATTGGCAGAGTTATTGCGTAGGGAATATATACACATACACACACACGTTCTCTTTTATAGATATATAGATAGTCTTAAAATGATCGGTGGCTGCAAACATTTCACTTCAAATATCCGCACAAGAAAAAATCGTAGGGGATTAGAACAGGTGACAGTGTGGAACAACAAACATCTCCGAGAACCTTTCTTAAATAAAAATGCATAAACACAGATATAAAAGAATTTTGACCTAATTAAAATGAAAATGAAATTCTACTTGCATTTATAAAATAAAAAGAAATGCTATATATTTTTTTTAATAGTTATAAGCCTACGAAGATGTCAGCACATTTTGGAACACCCTGTATATACAGGATGTCCAAAAATATTTAAAGTCACTGAAGGGTTAACTTTTTTGTCATTTTACCATTTATTTCCCATGTTTCAGATATTTTACAGATAATACGTTCGAAATTAATTAAGGTAGGTATTGCATCGAAAAACGTACGTAAGATGTAAAATTGCACAACCAAATTCAGTGATTAATTGTTTCGACTTAAAAGAGCGCCACTATTACCTCTAGTTATGGTAATGTAAAATGGCCACAACGTTCCCCAGATTTGACTAGTTGCAACTTCTTTTTCTTGGGAAGATAACTTAAAGGAATAGTCTATGTTAAGATACCTCAAACCCTGCAAGAATTGAAGGAAAGCATCAGTTACGAAAAATGGTAGTTAAATCGCAACCCAGAGATCCTGCAGTCTGTCATGAATAATGTCATGAAAAGAGAACAAATGTGTGAAGCTTAAAATGGGCGACATTTAAAAGATGTTATTATTCACGAATAAAGAATGTTTGATTTTGCCAATTTTTTTTTTAATTGCAAAATATCTTAATCAGATTTTGTTTAAATTACAAGAAAATATCATCAAGGAATCTATTTCAGTTGAAAAAAACCTTTAGTGATTTTTTGGAACGCCCCCCCACACATTATATATATATATATATATATATATATATATATATATATATATATATATATATATATAATTTAAAGGAGATTAGAATAATAGTCTAAAGAGCTAAGTGTATTTTAATGTAATTATAATGAAATCAGGAACTACTTTAAATACAGTTCCTGATTTCAAAAAAAGAAAAACCAAAAGATTCATCTGCCTTACTTTTAATGCTAGGTTTATTTTTGGTGTCTTTTCAATTCAATAGAAATCCTCCTAAATTTGCTGATGAGGAGACCGTGCTTACCAAAAAAACTATGTATAATTGTTCTACGTGACTTCATGTATACCACAAATAAAAAGCACGGATTTCCGAAACGATCGTACAGATAATTGACTTTGTTGTTGTTCCTTCTTATGAAACTGATTTTTAATTTAATTAAAATTTGATTTTTAAATTAAATTTTTTTTTTTTAATTTTTAAATTATAAATCACATTACTTAATATATATATATATATATATATATATATATATATATATATATATATATATATATATAAATAAGGGGGGATCACTAACAATGATATATATATATATATATATATATATATATATATATATATATAAAAATATGGGGGGATCACTAACAATGTGTATTTTTTAACATTATTTTGTTATTTCGTGTTTTGGTTTTTCATCGAAAATTATGTGTAGATCATTGTAATAATATTTTTAAATAATTAAAATCGTATTTAACGTGTTTCAGGCGTTCTGTGGAGCATCTTCTTCAGAAAGTATTTAAAATGTAAGATATTTAGAATATACCCAAGATATGTTTTAAATGTAAAAAGGATTTTCGTAGTTAATTTGAAATATATATATATATATATATATATATATATATATATATATATGTTTCGTGGTTCAATTTAAACTTATATATTGCTCTATTCTTAAGTATTGAGCTTTTCCTTTTTTGCTAGGATCTCCTTGAAAGTATTACTTCAAGTAATATCTATCAGGATTTTTCATCTGAATGTCCATCAGTGTCTATTTCGCTTATATATATATATATATATATATATATATATATATATATATATATATATATATATCCATTTCTGGAGAAATATATTTTCTCATGATATATACGAATCCTTATTAAAGAAGATCAACGTAATTACAGAACAATATAGAAAATAAATGACAAAAAATTATATTCCAAAATTCATAATGTTGACCATTTTATAATTTATTCCATTTAATTCAGATGACTTATACAATTATTGACAATATAGCGCAAATCAATTACTTGATGATTATATCAATCAGTGAATCTATTATCCCCTTACCTAATCAGAATAAGTAGCAACAATCAGTCAAAAGGAAAGGAAGTATAATTTGACATGATTAAAATCCGAAAATTGGAAGAGAAACGGCATACACCTTAAATATGTTTCCATTACGCCTTTTGAATTTTATCAAACAAAGTCATTAAACCCAACCATTCGTACTAACAATCTACATTAATTTATGAATCTTCTACCAAAATGTTCTATTTAATAATTAGTAAATTTATTAACTCTAATTTATGTATGCATACTTATGAATATAACATCAATAAATTATAAACTTTTATACATGTTTGCATATACGAAACAAAAATAAGTTACAAAAAACGGTTATCATATTTGATTGATTTGAATTGAAACCCCAACATAATTCAATTCTGTTTACTATTATAATCAAGATTATTATTATTACAGTTATAATTCTTAACATCATTCAATTCAAAACCTATACTTACGTTAGGTTAAGTTTTAAAATTTTCTGAAAACTCATTTTTATCGTAATTGTAAATAGTTAAAATAAATTTTATTAAAGTGAAATAGGGTTACCCCCCTTGAAACAAATCTAACGATATATTAAATGTTCTTATATTTATTTTTTACCATATATACCATAAATATTCCCAACCCATAGTCATATATATTCAACTAATAACTAATTTTATTATATTTCTGATGTCTTTTACTTAATGTTATTAAAAAAATCAAATCGATTTATATTATAAATTAATTCACTAATCTGTCCAATATATAATGTTAGTATTTAAAATTATTTCAATCGATAGTCATAAGTTATTAAGTTATACTTCATTTCTGCTAATGTTGAATTGTAAATTAATTTGTGACTTACATTTACCTTAATTTTATTTATTCATTTATATACTTATTTATTTTTTTATTACTAATATCACCACTATAATCATTATTTATTTTTAAAGTAATATTTTTTTTTCCATTTCACAAAATTTAATAGGTTCAACATTCAACAATCTAGTATTAATAAACATTTTAGGAACTTATTACTTATTTAATTATAATTTTAGTTTAACATTGTATATATATCAATTCGATAATAATTAAGTTTCAGATTTTCCTAATCTGATAACATGTTATTTCTGTTATAATAAAATGAATGTATATTTAAATGAAAGCTAATATTAATTTTTAGTTAAGTTTATTTAATTTATAAATACTGTTTGTACTTAAAATAATAGATCATGTCCAAGTCCGATATTTCGTCTACTTATAACCCATATATGCTATGATCTTTAATTAATAATTTTCTCTTTTAAATTAAATTAATTATTCCGAAATGAATTTATAGACGTCATCTCCCTCTCAGTACAGGCCAATAAGTCTCCTGTGTGTCATGAGTAAGTTGCTGGAATGAGTGTCAAATAGAGACGTAATCAACCATATCAGCAAAAACAACCTTCTTAGAGAAACGCAATAAAATTTCCGTTCTGCTAGATCTACAGCAGATGTGCTTACACTTATATATCACATAGTATAAGCGAATCTCTCAACAGGGGCTTCTTTTCTTGGGCAATGGCTCTTTGCATATAAAAGGCCTCTGATAGAGTATGGCATAGAAGTTTATTTCATAAGATCTCCAGCTACGGTATAGCTGGAAATGTCCTCTCAATTATAAAATCATTTCTCTCTGATAGGTTCATAAGAGTAGTGGTTGATGGGCAGAAATCAGAAGCTCTCAGTATTAATGCTGGAGTCCCTTAGGGGTCCATCCTGGGCCCAACTCTTATCCTCATCTATATTAATGATCTCCCAAATCACATCCTTACATCATGCGTAAACATTTATGCTGATTACACTACTATCTATGGTAGCACATCTAAGACCGTAAACGACCAAGTTCTTTCTGATTCTCTCTCCTCTGATCTTGAGCATGTGATACAATGGGGAAAGGAGTGACTGATTACTTTTAATGCATCTAAAACCAATCTTTTATCTTTACATAATAAACGCGCTGTCCCCATCTGGTATCAGTTGAAATGAATGGCTCTCGTCTTGGGAGGTCTCATGTTTTGGCAAGCTTCTGGGCTTGACTGTTATTCCTGGGCTTAAATGGAACACATACATTAAATTCGTTGCACAGGCCGCTGGAAAAATGGTGGGATCCTTCTATCGATCAAGTAGATATCTCACTGCTGATGCAATTCTATATCTATATAAGAGCCAGATACGTCCAAGGATGGAGTACTGTTGCCACGTCGGCGCAGGAGCTGCTAGAAAGGACTTATCCTGCTTGATAGAGTTCAAAATAGACTTCGTAGCCTCGTAGGAGATGTCCTTTCCCCTTCCCTGCAACCTCTTTCTCACAGAATAAATGTTGCGAGTTTGTCTCTGCTTTAGCCTTATTTTCATGGCAAGTGCTCGGCTGAGCTCCAATCTATGGTCCCCCTCGCCAAACTTTCACAAAAAACACCCGTCTAGCAGAAATCACTATCAATAATTTCCCCCACTCTTTATCTGTACCGTAAACGTAGATTCCATGAGCAAAGCTTCTTTATTAGAACTACACGCCTATGGAATTGTCTTCCGTTTTCCTGCTTTCTAGTTGATTACAATATGGTTGTCTTCATGTTTAATGTAAACAAGTTTTTGATGAGCCGTTCCATATAAGTTAACAACTTCACCAAATTTCCACTACTAACGATTACTATATTGTCCAACTACTGTACACTCTTTAAACCTTATCCTCGAGTGGCATCAATACCTTGATAAGTAGTGATGCCCATGTAAAAAAGTTTATTAATATATATATTACAAAATATACAGTTTATCTTCATAGATGTTCAGAAGAAGAAAACAACACAATTAGCAAATTGGATTTGGGGATTAAGGAAAACAAAATTGAATACAAATTGAAATGGTCGATATTGGACACTGCTAGTAAATACTCACCAAACAAGTCGGGTCGATGTCAGCTTTGCAATCTCGAATCGTATCATATAATAATATCCAGAGAAAACCTTCTTAATATACGCTAAGAAGTTATTCACAACTGTTTACATAAATCAAAGTATTAATTATTGCGACTAAAACCTGATTAGTAAAATTATCAAATTGAAATTGAATTAGCGAACTTAACAAGTAAAGTTAATTTTGATCTATTGAGATTAATATATAAATAAATAAGGTTGTGAATAAAAATGAAAATAATAAAAATAAAGTAATTAGAAAGGTAAACAATTAAATCTAAATTAAATGTAACAATGATTTTAATGATCATTTAAACAGTAAATGAAAAGAAAAGGGTATGAATTTTTATCTTGCAGTATTTAGTATGATTTCAAAATATCAGAAGATATAATATAATCAGTTCTAAATTTTTTTAATAGTAATTAATAATTGGTTTAATTAGATGTAATAAGTAACCACTGGGCTTAAATAAAACATTATTCGTAAAATAGATTAGAAGAAAAAATATATGAATTATTACAATAGCATTATATAAGTATTCTTTCTATGAACATACATATTTTTATATGTATAATAAGATGAACGGAATAAATAAAACTTTATAAACCTATTAAATTGGCCAAATGAATTAAGATAACGCTAGCATATAGGATGGCAAAATATATCTAAATTTATGAAAGATGAAGGTTAGTATGTTAATATATTTACATAACATAGTATTTAACTGTAGATTGATAAAAAGAGCGTACATCTATATTATACAATCAGGTGCGGAGGAAGTATAAAATATTAAATTAGTACAGGAAATAGTAATGGATCATGATATTTGTACTTATAGTTTGCTAGGAATGTTTATAAATATTAAAGTTGAGTTTGCAAAAAAATATTATTTATGGATCGGAAAAACAAACTATTAATAATCATAATATTACAACTGTATTTATAGTAATCACATTTCAAATATTGATCTAAAATTAAAATATATATGATGTAACAAGTGATTATTATTTGATTTATAAGTGATTTCAAATGTATACGCCAAATAGTTCAATTGTAAGAATAAATGAAAAAAATAAATGTAATAGTTGTAACATATATCTATTGAACATCTATTAAGATACACCATTGCTATTTATTCAAAACTATCTCACTTTAATAAATTTATTTCAATTATTTACAATTACGATAAAATGGTTCTAAGAATTATAACTGTAATATTAATCAGCTTGATTATAATAGTCAACAGAATTAAATTATGTATGATTTTAATTTAAATCAATTGATTATTTATGATAAATGTGAAGATAAATCATTTTAATTTTTTATAACTTATTGTTTTGTATATGCAAACAAGTATAATAGTTTATAATTATTGATATTATAATCACAAGTATGTATATACAAATTAGAATTAATAAATTTACTAATTATTAAATAGAACATTTTGGAAGAAGATTCATAAATTTATGTAGATTGTAAGTACGAATAGTTTGATTTAATGACTTTGTTTGATAAAATTACAAAAGGCGTAATGAAAACATATTAAATGGATATGCAGCTTCTCTTCCAATCTTCGGCTTTTAATCATGTAAAATCACACTTCATTTCCTTTTGACCAATTTTTCTGATTTTAATCATGTAAAATCACACTTCATTTCCTTTTAACCAATTTTCGGATTTTAATCATGTCAAATCACACTTCATTTCCTTTTGACCAATTTTCGGATTTTAATCATGTCAAATCACACTTCATTTCCTTTTAACCAATTTTTCTGATTTTAATCATGTCAAATCACACTTCATTTCCTTTTGACCAATTTTCTGATTTTAATCATGTCAAATCACACTTCATTTCCTTTTGACCAATTTTCTGATTTAAATCATGTCAAATCACACTTCATTTTCGTTTTGACGGATTTTCGGATTTTAATCATGTCAAATCACACTTCATTTCCTTTTGACCAATTTTTCTGATTTTAATTATGTCAAATCACACTTCATTTTCTTTTGACAAATTTTCTGATTTTAACTATGTCAAATCACACTTCATTTCCTTTTGACCAATTTTTCTGATTTTAATCATGTCAAATCACACTTCATTTCCTTTTAACCAATTTTCGGATTTTAATCATGTCAAATCACACTTCATTTCCTTTTAACCAATTTTCGGATTTTAATCATGTCAAATCACATATCATTTCCTTTTAACCAATTTTATGATTTTAATCATGTCAAATCACACTTCATTTCCTTTTGACCAATTTTCGGATTTTAATCATGTCAAATCACACTTCATTTCCTTTTAACCAATTTTTCTGATTTAAATCATGTCAAATCACACTTCATTTCCTTTTGACCAATTTTCTGATTTTTATCATGTCAAATCACACTTCATTTGCTTTTGACCAATTTTCGGATTTTAATCATGTCAAATCACACTTCATTTCCTTTTGACCAATTTTGCTGATTTAAATCATGTCAAATCACACTTCATTTCCTTTTAACCAATTTTAGGATTTTAATCTTGTCAAATCACACTTCATTTCCTTTTGACGGATTTTCTGATTTTAAACATGTCAAATCACACTTCATTTCCTTTTGACCAATTTTTCTGATTTTAATCATGTCAAATCACACTTCATTTCCTTTTGACCAATTTTCGGATTTAAATCATGTCAAATCACACTTCATTTCCTTTTGACCAATTTTCGGATTTTAATCATGTCAAATCACACTTCATTTCCTTTTAACCAATTTTCGGATTTTAATCATGTCAAATCACACTTCATTTCCTTTTGACCAATTTTTCTGATTTTAATCATGTCAAATCACCCTTCATTTCCTTTTGACCAATTTTCGGATTTTAATAATGTCAAATCACACTTCATTTCCTTTTAACCTATTTTCGGATTTTAATCATGTCAAATCACACTTCATTTCCTTTTGACCAATTTTTCTGATTTTAATCATGTCAAATCACACTTCATTTTCTTTTTGACCAATTTTTCTGATTTTAATCATGTCAAATCACACTTCATTTCCTTTTGACCAATTTTTCTGATTTTAATCATGTCAAATCACACTTCATTTTCGTGTTGACAGATTTTCGGATTTTAATCATGTCAAATCACACTTCATTTCCTTTTGCCCAATTTTTCTGATTTTAACTATGTCAAATCACACTTCATTTCCTTTTGACCAATTTTTCTGATTTTAATCATGTCAAATCACACTTCATTTCCTTTTAACCAATTTTCGGATTTTAATCATGTCAAATCACATATCATTTCCTTTTAACCAATTTTATGATTTTAATCATGTCAAATCACACTTCATTTCCTTTTGACCAATTTTCGGATTTTAATCATGTCACATCACACTTCATTTCCTTTTAACCAATTTTTCTGATTTAAATCATGTCAAATCACACTTCATTTCCTTTTGACCAATTTTCTGATTTTTATCATGTCAAATCACACTTCATTTGCTTTTGACCAATTTTCGGATTTTAATCATGTCAAATCACACTTCATTTCCTTTTGACCAATTTTTCTGATTTTAATCATGTCAAATCACACTTCATTTCCTTTTAACATATTTTCTGATTTTAATCATGTCAAATCAAACTTCATTTCCTTTTGACCAATTTTTCTGATTTTAATCATGTCAAATCACACTTCATTTCCTTTTGACGGATTTTCTGATTTTAATCATGTCAAATCACACTTCATTTCCTTTTGACCAATTTTTCTGATTTTAATGTCAAATCACACTTCATTTATGTTTAACCAATTTTCGGATTTTAAACATGTCAAATCACACTTCATTTCCTTTTGACCAATTTTTCTGATTTTAATCATGTCAAATCACACTTCATTTCCTTTTGACCAATTTTTCTGATTTTAATCATGTCAAATCACACTTCATTTCCTTTTGACGGATTTTCGGATTTTAATCATGTCAAATAACACTTAATTTCCTTTTGACGGATTTACGGATTTTTATCATGTCAAATCAAACTTCATTTCCTTTTGACCAATTTTTCTGATTTTAATCATGTCAAATCACACTTCATTTCCTTTTAACCAATTTTCAGATTTTTATCATGTCAAATCACACTTCATTACTTTTAACCAATTTTCTGATTTTAATCATGTCAAATCACAATTCATTTCATTTTGACCAATTTTTCTGATTTTAATCATGTCAAATCACACTTCATTTCCTTTTGACGGATTTTCTGATTTTAATCATGTCAAATCACACTTCATTTCCTTTTAACGGATTTTCGGATTTTAATCATGTCAAATCACACTTCATTTCCTTTTGACCAATTTTTCTGATTTTAATCATGTCAAATCACACTTCATTTCCTTTTAACCAATTTTTCTGATTTTAATCATGTCAAATCACACTTCATTTCCTTTTAACCAATTTTCGGATTTTAATCATGTCAAATCACACTTCATTTCCTTTTGACGGATTTTCTGATTTTAATCATGTCAAATCACACTTCATTTCCTTTTGACCAATTTTCTGATTTTAATCATGTCAAATCACACTTCATTTTCTTTTGACGGATTTCTTCGGATGAGTTTAGTACATAATAGATTCACTGATTGATATAAAAATTAAGTGATTGCCTTCGCGCTACGAAACATATATTGTCAAGAATTGTACAAGTCAACTGAATTAAAAGAAATAAATTATAAGATGGTCAACATCATGAATTTTGAAATATAGTTTTTTGTAATGCACACACTCTCTCTCTCTCTCTTTATATATATATATATATATATATATATATATATATATATATATGTGTGTGTGTGTGTGTGTATGTGTGTGTGAGTGTATGTGTTGTATTTTAGGTCCCGGAAAACGCCGGTAGCCTGATTATGGCCGATTTTCAGCTAATAGAATATATTTCGATAAAAGTTGATAGAAAATGTTACAGTCAGAAAGGTCACTTATGTATATATATATATATATATATATATATATATATATATATATATATATATATATATATATATATGTGTGTGTGCTTTTCTACGAACATGCATGTTTCAGGGTTACTACCTCTCATCAGCGTTGTTTCACGGTGTCTCTCAAGGAAGCAAACTCAGGATTATGTTTATTATAATCAGCAACGTTTAACCGTTACGCCACGAAATCTTGGATAATTTTATTTTTTTATTATTATCCTTTATAAAATTTATTGTTTTGTTGATTTTTAAAACGATAAACATCATCTCTGCATAGAAGCTCGTTGTACTTGGAATTTTTTTAGAGGTAGATAAATATTATTATTTTTTTAACAGTAATCTATGGACATGTATATTTATAGATTGCTTGATCATATCAGCGTAGTTTTTCTGTGTTGCAGTAGGAATCGAACCCCGGACTATACGTATTATAGTCTAGCGCGTTTAAGCATTACGCCACAAAATCCAAGATAACTTTCATTTTGATCGTGTTATCGTTCAAAAAATCAATATATATATATATATATATTTTTTTTTTTTTTTATTTATTTATTTATATTTATGTCTCGGAAGTATAGTGAAAAGCATATCTTATTTTTCTTTTATTAATATTATTGGAATCTTTTCTTTTTTCCTTGTACACATTTTTGTGAATTATTCCATGGATTTCTGACTTTGGATTATTATGGAACATCTTCCAATTACGGTATTTCCTTGGATTTTACTTGTACAAATGGAAATTCTTTTAACTTTCTTGAAGTTATACATTTGGATTTTACCATCAGTGGAGTTCTTATCTCCCACCAGACTATCCATTCATGTGTAATCACCTTCTTCTTTACCATATTCCTCTGCTTCACTTTTATTTGTTTTCAATTAAGATCTTTGACTTACTTGTTATTTCATCAAATACTTCTGCATGCAAAATCCGATCCCGCATTTTGCTAATTCCTACCCTCGGATGAGAAGGAAAGTATTTCTTCGAAACTCCGCGGATTAAAGACTATCCATTTATCTAGTGTTTCCTTTTCTGATTAAATATGTTTTTAACTCATTTCAAAGTGTTTTTAACATATTTTATTAACTGTTTGCTCATATATATATATATATATATATATATATATATATATATATACACAGTTCACATGTCTGTTAGTGTATGTACGTATGTATTTTTATATGTCTGCCTAAAACTTTCGAGAGAGGATTGGAGCTCAGACGAAACGTTCCATGAAAATAATGATAAAGCAGAGACAGGGGAGCAACGTCTCTTCTGTGGGAAAGAGGTTGCAGGGAACAGAAAAGGGTATCCTCCATTAAGCAATGAAATATATTTTAAACTCTGTCAAGGCATGATAAGCTTCTTCTAGTAGCTCCTGCCCTGATGTGGCAACAGTACTCCATCGGTGGTCGTATCTGGCTTTTATATTCTCCCCCCCCCCATTACGTCGATATTTCTTTTCCGGTGGGCTTCAACCAAATACACAATTTTAAAACCATCTTTATTTTTTCATCATATTATTATCGATAAAACGCTAAATTTTGATGCAGCATAAAAACCGGTACAGTTTCTCATCTTCACAGTTCTATATTTCCGCAGAGAAGGGATCGTACTAGGTTTACAATGTATTTTCATTTAAAGTCCAGTTTAACAGTAGTTTGTGTTTATTTAATTGATACGTGAAAATACAGATCATTTACAAAGAAAGGTACAAAGCTATTCTTTACAGAGTATTTTCGGTACTAATGCACTTATTCTGCCGTGCTGAAATAATAACGTTATTATTTAGAAAGCTATTCTTAACATGCGGAAGGTGTTTCGTAACTATTTTATACTCTCACCTAACAATTTACTGTACAAAAGATATCATAATATTCAGTTTAATTCAAACATAATATTAAAAAACAAAGCACGATATAATAAATGTCTAAACATCGTATGTTCAAGTTGATCAAGGAAATCGGCAAAAAATATTAACTTTACATTTTCAGGTGGTTCTCACGTGCATATTTATAAATATATGAATCCCATAAAATTCCTCCTTTTACTTTTTGTAAACACCTATGGTTAAATACCAATCATTATATTTCTCTTAGTTAAAATGTTCAGCAGAAGATCAAACTCAGGTCTTCATACTCGCAGAGCGGATGCAATGCTAGGAGTCGGTGCGAGTCGAACTATATAAAAGCCAGGTACGGTCAATGATGGAGTATTGTTGCCACATCTGGGCTGGAGCCACAACAAGCAGCTAATCCTGCCTTTACAGAGTTCAAAATAGACTTCGTAGCTTAGTGAGGAATGTCGTTTTCTATTCCCTGCAACGTCTTTGCAACAGAAGAGATGTTGCGAGCTTGTCTCTGCTTTATCGTTATTTTCATGGCAAGTGCTCGTCTGAGCTTAATCTATGGTCCCCTCCCGCCGTACTTTCACGAAAAACACTTGTCTAGCAAAAACCACTGTCAATCATTTCCCACACTCTTTATTTGTGCCTAACCCTAAACGTAGATTTCATAAACAAAGCTTCTTTCTTAGAAGTGCATGCCTGTGGAGCGCTCTTCCGTTTGCCTGCTTTGCAGCTGACTAAAATTTGATTGTCTTCAACCTCAATTTAAACAGGTTTTTGATGAACCGTCCTCCTAAGTAATCCAATATATAAAATTTCCACTACTTATATTCACTACGCTTTAATCCCATTGACTAATGTATACTCGTTAAGCCTTATCCTCGAGTGACCTCCAGGCCTTGATCACTGATGACTCCTTTGTAAAGAAAAAAATTCAGGAAGAAGGAACATCAGCGAACGAGTATAAAAGACAACGAATGATTGAAATACGTGTCAACGAAGCCAGAATTTAGAATACACGATTGCAGTTACAGCAATCACGTTTTATATCTTCAGAACTGCTTCGTTCTCAGAAGAATTAACATGAGAGGCTCCGAGTTATCGAAAGACGTCAACAAGAAACAGCAGATCAGCGTCAAACACACCGCCATGCTCAACAATCACATGATTTGGATCGCCTTGCATTCTGGTACAACCCTGCTAATAATTATCGTTTGCTCTCATCGGTACTATTGATGAGGTGTGTCCTTTTTGCAAGGCTCTGAAATTATGGGGAGAAACAAAAGGAATGTGTTGCGCCACCGAAAACATCAAAAAATAAAACTCCTGCTTCCAAATGATGTCATTCACTGCAAAATCAGTACAGCTCAATGCTACCTTTAAAAGTGAATGGACAAATTTACCAAAAAGTTGGAGCTCTGCTCTCGTTCCGAGAGAGTCAACATAAATTCTTACTAATTGATATAATTGTGATAGCAATGATGAACTGAATGCATCTTGCTGAATTTGGATCGGTATAAAAAAGACTGTTATTTCCCAACTGCCGCAAGCTACTTCAGAATAAAAAAAAAACAACAATTCAGCGTTTTTATTAAAAACAGTATTTGAAATGACGCCTTCAAGATTGCTATTTATACTGACAGAAACGCTTGCAGGAGAACATGCGAGGATTCACAGCTCCAACTATAGATGAAGTGGCAATCGGTTAAGTCGGAGATCAATTTCAACCTAGATATATTGTTTTACATAGGAAAAATGATCAATATACACAAATTGCTGGAACACATGGATGCTGCAATGCTCACTTCAATATTTACATGATAAATCCAGTTAGTGATGAAGAAACAACTATGAAATGCAGAGAAATTAAATATTACTCATATCGATTAATGATTATTCATATCGATTAATGATTCAAAAGAATAAAAACTATCACATTCTAAAATGTCGCAAATTGTTTCACCAATGTATCGCAGATACGTATGTATAAATAAAAACAGAACATTTGCTGTTCATCCGTTTGAATCAGAACAAACATCGCCCTGAAGAATATGTTCATTTGCGAGATGCAGATGATGATAATACAACAAACGTTGGAAGACTACGATTGTGCCATTTACAAATTTAGGCAGTTCACATCATATACATGTGTACACTCCAAATGCAGCACATTAACATGCAACCGACCATGTCGGTAGAGCATTAGAATACACCGACTGCCCCCCTGCAGAGGGTAAAAGTCCCGCAATGGGGGTCCTAGATATGACCTTAAACTATATCCAGTAGTGAGGCCCTAGCTTGCGGCTTTGGGGAGTGTTGAGCCACCCTTTAATTACCATTGCTCCCAGGTCCACTCTGACCCGGAGTGGTAGTAAATGTTAGGGTTCCAACTATGGGTTAAATAGAAACCGACTTAAAAAACAAATGTATTCTATTAAACATTTTTTCTTTAAAATCTTTGGATTCGGCATTAAATAATCCGAAAAGGGTTGATATGGCGTAAAACAAAAACAACCAACAACCAACCAACATGCAACCCTGCTTGAGATGATATACAACAAATCCTATTTCCTGGATAATCATTTATGCATAAGAAGGATATCACAGCAAGATCTTTCAGAAATAAGCTGAAATCGCTAATAGATTTCTTGGTAGAACATACAGTGTTTTTGAGTCTGTGTGCTGCTAAATCTATTCAGTGGAATGATCAAAAGAGAGGGTTTCCACACTCGCGTACTAATCTAACTCAAAATGTGTTCAAACGAAAGTGACTATATATAACACGCTGAAATACCTGATGCTAACATCGATAAAGATTTGCATAAAGTTGTGTTTAAACATATGATATATAGATATTGTTGTTTATTGAATTCGAATTAATCACGTATGATTAGTAGCAAATACTCTACGTAATATCCTAGAAAATTATTATTCAACACATTTACAGGATCTGATGGATATCCTTTATGCAAAAAAGGATCACTAGAAGATGACAGTAAATAAGCAACCATAAAAATGCGAAATGGTGGGCTGTTCTCTATTCCGCTTTGCTATCAAACACCTTCAAATTGCACATAAATAGGAGATATTGTAATGCATCTTAAATCGACCAGATACATTGGCAAGTATGTAAAAAAGGCAGTGTTACGGCAGTTCTTGGATTGCAAACACCCGGAAATGATATAAATGCTGTCAAACATACCCACGAAATCGCACAGTATCAATCTGAAAGATACATAAGCAGCAATGAAGCAGTACGGCGATTTTATTTTCTTTCATTTCCTATATATATGAACGAAATCCGGTTATGGTTAAGTTAGTAGCACATCTAGAAAATGGAAAACGTGTTTACTTCACAGCTTCAAATATACATCTTCAAGACGTGTGCCTTTGAAGCTGACGTAACGGAACTGACAGGTCAAGAAGTCGAGAAGATTAGATTGGAGTTTTGAGTTTGGTCACCACAGTAAACAGACGATCACTTCAAAGTTCGGGAAGCGGGGCTAGAAAAGAAGAAGCATGTAGACATGTAAGCAGACTCCAATGAATACCATTAAGAAAGCTGACATTAATTTATATTTAAGAAAAAATTGATGGTCACATTCAATGCTGCCAAGACTAAACTGGTTTCCTTCAATAATTACAAGAAACCTTCTATGCAACCAACAGCAATGGCCAGTGACTCCCTACCTGAGAGTACATCTTGCAAACTGATTGGCCTAACGCTCACAGGAAACATAAGTTGGAACAATTGCATTGAAAACATTGCCAGGGCCGCTGCGAATAAGGTGGGCTCTGTCTACCGGGCTAGAAAACTACGGACACCTGAAAGTATCCTGTACATCTATAAGGCCACCATTCGTCACTGTGTGGAGTATTGCTGTCACATTTGGGCTGCTGCAACTGCTGATAGTCTCACGCTCCGATACAAGGTTCAAAAGAGAGTCGCCAATCTGATAGGCCCTAAACTGGCATCTAAGCTTCAGCCTCTGTCCCATCGACGAAACGTTGCATCCCTCTTCCTGCTCTACAAGTATTTTAATGGTGAATGCTCTGACGAACTGCAGACACGTGCCCCCACGACGAAGACACCATCGATAAACCCCACAGGCAGCTAAATCCCACCCCCACAGAGTTGAGATCCCTAGATGGAAAAGATTTTTCTATTCCAGTATTTTTCCCCAGAACCGGTAGACTCTTGAATTCCATTCCAGGTCCCTGCTTCCCCAACTGTACTGACATGCAGAAGTTCAACTGTAACGTGAACCGACATCTTGCTGCCAAATCCCAACATAGTGTCCCAGTTGCTGCTATCCCTGATAGTAGCCCCCTACACCAAAGTGACAATGTGCCTTGTTTGGAGTGAAAATGTAATAATATATATATATATATATATATATATATATATATATATATATATATATATAAAGTCGTTGTCTTGTTGTTCATAACAGAAGAGAATTCAGGTGTCTTAATCGTTTATAGTATTAGTTGTTGCATGTTTCATCACAGAGCCCAGCAGTGAAGAAAGAAGAACTCCGGAGAAAGAAAAGGTACGAAGCATCTTCTTCTCATATACCCACCTTTAATAGAACGTAAACACTTGTGATACCCCGGTGTACAACATATATTTAAACACCCATTTGATACGTGGCTATACAAAAATCTTCTGTTGCATGTTCAATCAATTACACATAACTATGTTTGGAGCAAGGAGTCCCGTCTGGCATTAATTGAAATGAATAGATGTCATCTTGAAAAGGCTCTATGTTTACACGTCTGGACCTGACCTTTACTCCTGATCTGAGAGGGAACATGTAAATCAATTGCGTTGCTAAGGTCTGCTGGGAAAATATTAAGATCGTTCTGCCGTTCCAGTTGATAGTTCACTTGATGCAATTCTCTACATTTATAAAAGCCAAGTGCGTCCAGGAATGCAGTACTGTTGTCACCTCTTAGCAGGAGCCACTAGAAGAACCTTATTCTGCCTTAACAGAGTTCAAAATAGACTCCGTAGCTTAGTAGGGAATGCCCTTCTTTTGTTACATGAAAAGGGATGTCCCCTTTTCATGTAAGTAAAAAAAGGAGAATTAGTTAAATGAAAATGATATCAAATAAAACGAGAATCGAACCCTGTGGATAAATTTTAAAGAACAATATGTTTTAAATGGAATGTCCTGTTGAATTATTAATTCGTTTAAAATATTTTATAAATAAAATGTGGCTTGAAAATCTGCTCACATTTTTAGAAAGAAAGCATAATAAAAATATCGGTTAGAGAATTAACAAGTAGGTGCAATTCCTTTGTAAAACAAAGAGAATGGGAAATTCCCTGGTCGTCAGAAATGGTTTCAAAACGTTTGAAACACGTGAGTTGTGGTCACAGTTGCACGACATACATGTGACGTCATGGCAGAAATTATTTCTCACTATAGGAAAGGATTCGAAGAGTTAAAAAAGGGAATCAGATTCAGATCAGGGAATCAGGGAAGCAGAGAGGATCAGACCGATTCTCAGTTAGAGTCAGGTGAGAAAAGAGGCGTCAGAGACATAGCTGACAGGGACTCTTGGAAGCGGAGGTTAGAAGAAGAAAGAATCGTGTAAAGACTTCAATTCCTAGATGCAAAGACATTGGCCGGTCGAAATGGAATAAACAAACCACTTCATCTTTTGGTATCTGCGTCTTCGTGTTATGTATTCAACAGAAAATGCATTGTTAATTTATATTATAAGAACTTTGTGAAAATCGTCATCTCAAAAATAGGTAAAGAAATACGTGTTAATGTTATAGAAACACTCCCATTCACAGAACTGTCAAACATAAATATCAAACAAACTATATCTCGGTCTATCTATCAATATATCTAAATTCTCCTCTCATTGTGTATTACATGCCGTCTGTTCTCCTGTATTAACATGTACCCTCTCTCTCTCTTGATATATACGCGATATATCTGCACACAACATGAACCTCTAAGACTCTCTAATAAGACGAACACAACAACAACGCATTAGTCCTCTTCTAAAATATAACCCCTATGCAACATTTTCTCTCCCCTGCAACGTCTTTTCCAACAAAGGTATGCCGCAAGCTTGTCTCTGTTTCATCGTTATTTTCATGGCAAGTGCTTGTCTGAGCTTCAATCTATGCCCCCTGACCTGACTTTCACGAAAAACACTTGTCTAGCAAAAACCACTGTCAATCATTTCCCACACTCTTTATTTGTGCCTAAACCTAAACATAGATTTCATGAACAAAGATTCTTTCTTAGAAGTGCATGCCTGTGGAGCGCTCTTCCGTTTGCCTGCTTCGCAACTGACTAAAATTTGATTGTCTTCAAGTCCAATTTAAACAAGTTTTTGATGAACCGTCCCCCTAAGGAATCGAATTCATAAAATTTCCACTACTTATGAATACTACGCTTTAATCCCATTGATGTATACTCGTTAAGTCTTATCCTCGAGTGACCTCCAGGCCTTGATAATTGATGACTCCTTTGTAAAGAAAAAAATTCAGGAAGAAGGAACATCAGCGAACGAGTATAAAAGACAACGAATGATTGAAATACGTGTCAACGAAGCCAGAATTTAGAATACACGATTGCAGGTACAGCAATCACGTTTTATATCTTCAGAACTGCTTCGTTCTCAGAATATTCCAGGAACAAAACTTCTTTTTAAGAACTGCACGCCTGCGGAACTCTGTTCTGTTTTCCTACTTTCTAACTGACTACAATATAATCCTCTTCAACTCCAACGTGAATCACTTCTTGATGAGCCATTATCTGAAGTAATCTAATTTACAAAATTTCCACTACTAACGATGACTGATGTGTTCCCTTGGCCTCTAGGTCTTGAAAAGTGGTGACCACTTTGTAAAAAAAGATAATAATAACAATAGAATTGGAGAAATCTTTTTCTTTAATTCGCTACGAGGAACCGGTAAAAACTTCCGAATGAAAACGATTTTTGCAGCCCATCGATCACAAAATTATATAATATAACATATTGCATCAGTTGGAATAGCTGCAACATTAAAATCAGGTGGAGAAATTGCTCATTCTGCATAGGAATTGCAATTAAACATGCAATTTATTGAAACTCTCATGTGCAATATCTCCAAAACATCTAGCATCAGAATAGCATTGTAGAAATGCAAACGTATTACTTGTTATGAATGAACAATAGAACACAAGGCTTTAAACCGATCATTGCAAGGTTTGCGTGGAAATAACAGACCATATTGCTGTTAAGATATTTTCAGGCAACATTATTTGTAATTTCTCGATAAACACTAGCAGATAAAATAAATACTTGTATCAAATACTCAACTTTTTGGCAACATATGAAGACATCAAACATAACTACAAATCTGTATATTTTTCAAAATGATAGTTTGGCAGGGACATTTTCACATCAATTCTTGAAAATTTGGAAAGGAACAGGGAAACTGGATTTGACTTCATGGCGCATTTCATTGACTTTTAACATCTGTGATACTAAAAGAAAAATTTGTTTGAAAAAGTATTTCTATATATTCAAATTAATTATGAGAATCCAGTTAGCGGAATGTTGTGGGAGAATCATCCTCTATCCATCATATAAACCATAGACCTTTGGATCCCAGATGTGGATTAAACACCAGAGCGACCCTCGCCTGCTCGGTGACGTTTACTACTCTTTTCAGTTGTAACCTTTTTACGTATTTGTTCCAGTAATACATTGTTTAAACTCTATTCCGTTGTTCTGTTTTCTTTGTGGCTTATTGTAAGCTATAACACTGGCGACATGTGATTCAGAGAACGTACTCACGTTTAAAAACACTGTTCAAAAAACTAAACACTGACAACATTGGATTCAAGGAGCATACTAAAATCGAAACAAGTAACGACATTGAAAAAATACTCGCGTTGAAATAATATTCTAAAAATAATAACGACGTCAGACTCAAATGTTATTAAGCCTAAGGAAGTGTCTAACACAACACTTGCAACTGAAAGGTTCACGGTAACTAAAAAAAACGCAGATCATTACGGAAAAAAAGAGTTGAAAAGAAAAAAGTTCGTCATGACTTTCAAATATAGGGCTGTATTTTTTCAAAAAAAAAGTTCGTCGCAACTTAAAAAGGTAAATTTTTATACTTTTGGAAAAAGAATTCGTCACTTGTGTTTTTTATCTTTTTTCTCTGGAGAAAAATATACACTTGATTTTTTTTTTCTTTAGACAATGAACTTTTTATATGTTTATGTTTTTTTCTGTGCGTTTTATTGTCTGGAGGAAGAAATAAAACAGTTTTGTAAAATTCAGCGAACGTTTTGAAATTACTAATGCTGACAAATCAAAATGGATGAATTGAAAGTAGCGTTGGAACATTTGACCAAGTTTCATATCGATACCGCAAAGCGTCGGTAACAATCCGAAAAATACTGGACTGAACGTCAAATACGATTCGAGAACCAGCAAAAGAATTGCAAAAAACAGTTAACGGAATGTCAATTAGAAGTTCAAAAACAGTTAGCCGAACGTCAATTTCGAACAGAGGAATTGCTTACAGAAATGGTTAAGAATAATGCGAACGCGGAAAGCAATTCAGCATTTTCTCAGAATACAATATAGACAGCGATGGACAATTTTAAATACGAGGAAGTGGAAAAATCATTCGCAGCGTATTTTCGGCACTATTAAGATTTTTTTTTTAATATTGACTGCAGCAACAGGTCTGATAAATAGAAAACCAGACTTCTACTACGAAAATTGGAAACGGCTGAGCATGATAAATTCTTGGATTACATCTTGCCTCGGAAAACAGCAGAGTTTTCATTTAATGAGACGGTAAATTTGTTAACAGAACTTTTCTCGCCGAAAACGTCTCCATCCATAAGCGTTGAAGATGTTTGAATTTGGTAAAAGACGATAATGACGAGTTTGCCACCTACGCAGCTGTAGTGAACAAATACTGTGATGACTTTAAGTTGTCTGAACTATCAGCAGACAATTTTAAATGTCTTATGTTTGTATAAGGGTTAACCTCGGGAAAAGATGCGGAAATCAGGCGCAGAGTCCTTACAAAATTAGAAAATTAACCGAACTTAACACTTCAAAAATTGGCTGAGGATTGTCAAAAAGTAGAAATTATAAAAAAAAAATGCAAGAAATATCGAAGCAGGCATCGCGAATATAAAAAAGTAACTAAAAAAAATCAGAATGCCACACAGACACTAACCACCGAAACTCAGAAAAACTAAAAGCACCGAGCGCTTGTTTCAGATGTAGTGGAATACATTGGGTAAAGGATTACCCTTTCTTAACAAAAAGATGCCATACATGCAATAAGATTGGTCATAAAAGTTCGCACTGTAGGAAAACTCAGAATAGAAGCCGTGTACGTCCAACCAGAACTAAGGACGTCGTAGATGAAAATCTACGCAAATTTTTAACGGTTAACATTTTTCGGCAAGGCTATTGAATTCCAATTAGACAGTGGATCGGATCTTTCCATAATTAATCTCAAAACGTGGAAAATATTACGACATCCGACTGTGTTAAAAACTTACAGAACGGTGACAGCCGTTAATGGCACAAAAAATTAATTTGAGATGAATTAATTACAAACCTCACATTATGGGGGAAACAATAAAAAATAAGATTGTATGTGCTAAAAGATAGTGAGAACCTGTTCGTTTCTGACAGCATGAAGGAGTTTCGTCTCTGGGATCTTCCTATATCCACATTCAGCAAGAAAATAGATACCCGCCCAGCAGAAACGGGGAAACGTATAACTTGCTTTAAAAAAGAATTCACAAACGTATTAATTCCTGGACTGGGGAGATGTACAAAAGTGGCCGCAGATTTTAAGTTCAAACGTAGCATACAACCGGTGTTTAAAAAGAAACGTGATGTCCCGTTCGCTTCCCTGAACAAAATAAATCAGGAACAAGACGGATTAGAAAGCATCGGTATACTGGCTAAAATTAAATATAGTGAGTGGGCTGCTCCGGTAGTTTACGTAAAGAAAAGGTCCGGAGAAATTCGCGTTTGCGCCGACTTCGCGACCGGACTCAACGGGTCCTTAGAAGATTTTCACTATCCATTACCTAGTCTAGAAGAAGTGTTCACGAAATTAAATGGCGGCAAGTTTTTGTCTAAGATTTTCCTAAGCGACGCTTACCTACAGATTCCGATAAACGACAAAAGTGCTAACCTCCTCTGTATTAACACTCATAGGGGTATGTGCAGATACGAAAGACCCGCGTTTGGTATCAAAGTGGCACCAACAAGTAATGGATAATATGCTGTCCGACTGGGACACCGCAATCGCATATCTTGACGACACTATCATAGCGAGCAAAAGAAGAGAGGAACATGAAAAACATATCAGACAAATATTCAGTCGAATACTATATTTAGTCCAACTATTTATACTATATTTAGTGTAGCGATTTATACTATATTTAGTCTAATTATTTATACTATATTTAGTCTAACTATTTGTATGATATTTAAACTACCTATTTGTACCATATTAAGTCTAGCTAAATATGCTATATAAAGTCTAACTATTTACACTATATTTAGTCTATTTATATTATATTTAGTCTAACTATTTATACTATACAGTGTCTAACTATACTATACTTTGTGTCTACTATATTAAGTCTATATTTAGTCTAATTATTTATAATATATTTAGTCTAACTATTAATACTACACTTAGTCAAACTATTTATTTAACATTTAGTCTATTTGTACTATGCTTAGTCTCTACTATATTTAGTCTTAGTATTTATACTATTTTTTCTCTAACTATTTATAATATATTTAATCTAACTATTTATACTATATTTAGTCTAACTATTTATACTATATCAAGTCTATTTACACTATATTTAGTCAGGCTAATTATACTATATTTAGTCTAACTATTTATACAACATTTAGTCTATTTGTCCTATATTTAGTCTCTACAAAATTTAGTCTAGCTATTTATACTAAATTTAGTCTAACTATTTTTACTATATTTATTCTATTTGTACTATTCTTAGTGTCTACAATATTAAGTCTAACTATTTGTATTATATTTATTCTAACTATTTATACAATACTTCGGCTAACTATTTTACCATATTTAGTCTAGCTATTTATATTATATTTAGTCTAGCTATTTATAATATATTTAGTCTTACAATTTTTACAATATTAAGTCTAACTATTTGTAGCATATTTAGTCTAGCTATTTATGCCATATTTAGTCTAACTATTTAAACTATATTAATCTAATTATTTATAATGTATTTAGTCTAACTATTTATACTATACTTTGTCTAACTATACTTAGTCTCTACTATATTTAGTCTGACTATTTATACTATATTTAGTCAAACTATTTACACTATATTTAGTCTAACTATTTTTACTATATTTAGTCTAACTATATATAATATATTTAGTCTAACTATTTGTACTATATTTAATTTAACTATTTATACTATATTTAGTCTAACTATTTATACTACATTTAGTCTATTTGTCCTATATTTAGTCTCTACTATATTTAGTCTTACTATTTGTACTATATTTAGTCTATTACTATACTTAGTCTCAACTATATTAAGTCTAACTATTTATAGTATATTTAGTCTAACTATTTATACAATACTTAGTCTAACTATACTTAGTCTCTACTAGATTTAGTCTAACTATTTATACTATATTATACTAACTATTTATATTATATTTAGTGTAACTGATTGTACTATATTTAGTCTAACTATTATACTATATTTAGTCTAACTATACTATACTTAGTCTCTACTATATTCATACTATCAATGTATGCTATTTTTAGGTTAACTATATATGTTATATTTAGGCTAACTATACTATAATGACTATATTTGGTCAATATTTAGATACCATATAGTAAATTCGATACTCTTTTTATGTCATTAAAACTTTGTTTGATTGACTTCTCGATAAGTTTGTTTCTCTATTTTCGAGGCCTGGGCCCACTTTATAACAACGATTCTAGAGTTGCAGACGAATGGTGAGACAATACTTTCATTGGTAATGGTGAAACTTGATTGGGGTTAAATTTTTTCAAGGGCGGCTAAACAGGTATATATTCATATTAGACTTGAAAACGATTATGTTATAGTCAGCTGAGAAGAAGCCCCACCATATTGTGTTCCACAGACAGTTCTAGAAACTAAAATTTATTCATGGAATTTTCGTTTAGTTTCAGGCACAAATAGAGAGTAAGAGAAATTGTTGACAGAAGCTAGAAGAGTATTTGTTGCGAATGGTGGTGGTGGTGGGGGGTCGGGCTCCAATATTCGCCTTCAGTTGTATTATTCAAGTGTTTGGTTTAAAGATTAGGTTCATTCAAGTTAGTTGACTTGTTTGTTTTGCGTCGTTGATCGGAGTTGTTAGTACGCAAGTGTCACCGACAGGGGGATTAGGCGGGATGGCGGAGGTGGGGATTCTGCTGTTGTGACATTTCCCTGATTAATAAGTGGATCGGAAATTGTGACAGCAGAGAACAGCAGGGAGAGGGGATACTCGCTCCCCCTTCCGTTAATTCATTGTGGACGCATAAGGAAGAGAAACCCTGAAAAGACAGCCGGTTACTTGGCAGGGAGACTGATTAAGACCACAGAACAGACAGATTAAACTTGTTAGCAAAAAAGGTCAGAAGGTTAAGACTTCGGAGAATTGAGAAAATGGTAGGGTTCTGCGTCTAGAGTTAAGGGTCGCTGAAAGTACCCTGTCCGGAGGACGCTTAAGGTTGCCGACGGAGATAGAGGGTGATAGCTTACTTAGAGGGTAGGGGTGGCATTAAAATCCAGCCCCCGGGGGTTGGGATGAAATTGACCATACATGTTTGCCTTGCGTATTGTAATATGTTCAGCGATTTAGGTTTTTCAATATATGTAATTGCTTTTGGGGATTTGTGATGTGGTTGTTGGGAGTCGGGTTTCAGTCTGGGGTAGGGCGTTAGAGAATTAGAACGGAGTAATGGTTAGTTGGAAGAGGGTGGGTGTCGCGGGTTGGGCGGTTGACGGCTTACAACTGAGAAGATGGTGTTAGGAATGAAACCGGGTCTTATCCAACGGAGAACACATAAAGGATGTGGAGAATTCGATCAAATGAAATTCTTCGCTGGCCACACCCCTTCAATTATTTGGTAGAAATCCAGGAGGTAATGGATTGGGGAAGGATGAAATGAAAAGGAGGAAATGGGTTGAGTTAGTTAGATGCGGGATACGGTTTCGGTAATAAAAAGAAGGAGAGTCTTAAAAAGAAGTGAACGAAAATGCGAAAGAAAGAGACATAGTAGAAACAAAGATGACTGAAACCAAAATAAGAGAGATAAATAAAAGGAAAAAGAAACCAAATGGTTAATGATAAAAAAATGTGGACGAAAGTGAAGTCGAAGAAAGGAAGTCAGAGGAAACGTAGAAAAAAAATTAAAAGTAGAAAAAAAAATAATTAAAAATATCTACCATTATATAAAAAAAAACTTCGTGTCTTTGTGAGTTCGTTCCCTATGGATTCGAAAACGGTTGTACCACACGCTCAAGATCAGAGCAGAAAGACAGAATAAGAGATGACTTTGTCATTTACGGCCTTTGATGTGTTGCCATAGATGGCCATGTCATTAGCATAGATGTCAACGAATGATGTAAGTATGTGTTTTGGGAGATCATTGACGAGCACTTGCTATGGAAATTTCAAACAAGGTTAATTTATGTACCTGCCATCGTTATTAGATAGGTTTTCTGTCAGAATGTATTCGATAATACCGATAATCGATACTCGAAATATTCCGACGTAAGAAAGAACAGGTGATTTAGGCCAAAGTTAACGTCTTGTACAGTCTAACATGGTAAGTGCATTTGAGAAATGTTATTACTATACAAGCCGAAAAGCCCTACATACAAAATCAACAGTAGTTGTTTTTTTTATGAAAGGGACGCGTTCAAACTGAATGTTTCTGTTTAATCCACAATTTCACAGTAATACTTGCTCTTTTTTTTTGTTTGATAACTGCAGCCAAATTTTCACACACAAACAAAAAACAAATTGAAATCAAAGAGTGTGTGCGTGAATATATAAGCATTTATATATTTTTCACGTCATTCTTGTAATTTATTGTGCCTGTGTAAATTGGTGATATTTTTGACCGACGCATTTCATATATATGTATGCATTGAAGAGGTTGCCTTCCAAATATTTGCGTCTTTTTTTATTACGAGTTTTTTGCGAAAAAAGAATAGGAAGTTTATTAAAAAATATTTAGCGGAAATAAAATTGTTGGCGAAAATAAGTAAGTTTTCTATTGTTTAATTAACTTTCGTAATTTATTCAACATTCTAATAAAAAAACGAAACTATTTGGAAGCTAAGTTCTTCAATTTATTACCGATTTACTATCTTCAATATAGCCAGTTTCTCTATATAACCTTAATAAAGGAAAATTCAATGTTGAAATAAAATACATTAGTTGTTTCTCACCGCCTGTCACATTCATCTTAATTTGACGACATTTACAAATTTTCAGCTAATCTGAAAACGAAGAGCACATGTAAAATTTTAGCTGACAAATAGTCCTGCCATAAGCAAACAAGGCACACACGTGCCTTGTTTGGCTGGCAATCGGAAAGTATAACGTCATTACATACAAAGTATTTGTCAGCGACAATTTTACACGCGATATTCATTTTCATAATACTTGAAAGCCTTTAAATGTCGTACAATCACATGACAGAGATAAAATAATCAATAAACTTTCGTTAATTTTTTTTTTGCTTTTTCATTGTTGTGTGTGTGTGTGTGTTTTTTTTTTTTTTTTTTCGGAGAAATATTAATACAAGAGACGCTAACATACTGGAGCTTAACTTTCGAATATATAAATATATATGAAATTCGTCGGTCAGAAACATCCCCAATTTACACAACCACACAAAAATAACAATAATGACATGTAAAATACATAAACATTATTGTATTTACGCACATACTCTTTGTTTTTTTGTTTTTTTTTCAATTTGGCTTTTTTGTTTGTGAAAATCTGCCTGGTCTTTTGTGACCCTTTTTCGCCTTGTCTTTTGAGTATTTGACTTCAAATATTTATTATAGTCTGATAAATCCAATAAGTGTCAGCTATTAGAAGGTTTCCACGCCAAACGAAAGCATATTGTTGAAATTTGCGAATAGCACAATATAAACCAGGGTAAAAAAAAATGAAGGCAAAGAAATGCCAGTTTGTATTACGAAGTGTGTTCATTGGTAAAAACTTCGATGGCAAGGGCTCGGTAAATTTTTGTGTTGTTATTTTGACGACAACGTCAACGACAACAACGAAGTCAATTTTATAGTGGATAGCGTGTTTTAAACTTTATAAAAGAAAACAAGTAATCGGGTTATTTAACTTTCGTTTAATGATTTTCTCTCTCTTGTATTTTTCGATCTTACCTAACTGTAATGACCTATGCCGGACGAAATTGTATGTCTCTTAATTACGTCATATTTTAATCTTAGTAACTGTTCGTTTCTAAACTGAAAAACTGGATTCCGAAATATAAGAATTATCAGAGCTCAGCGAATTAGAATGGATAGACTTTGGCGAAGGAAGCTTCACTATTTATGAATCGGAAATTGTAAAGATTTTGTTAGATTTATGTATGTATGAGTCAGTTACGGTCGATGTAATAACATAATTTGTGGAATGTGTAGAATTCTTCCCAGTGACTACTGGTAGCAATGGTAGGGCTAAATATTTAGAGGAAAATAGTGATTCCTTCCTCTAACGATGGTGCGATTGTGATGATGTTTCTCTTAAGTTTTTCTGTAGTATTTTATTATGACGACTGACTGTGCCTTAAATTGGTGTTCGAAACCTACATAAGATAATGGTTATAAGCTTCTCTGTATTGAATTCGTATGTTGCATCTGTTGTTGCACACCTACGATACTTTTATTCAGAGGGGAATTCCTGCGGATACTTTATTAACATAGAGATTAACAGTACAAATGGACCAATAGATTGGAGTGAGTTGCCTACCTACCATGAAAATAACCATAGAGTAGATAACTCCTAGCAATAACCCTTCTGCGAAAATGCTAGTGTTGAGAAGCAAATATGACATAACTCACTAGATTTCAAAGTCAGCTAGTACTTAATCGAAGCAGAAATAAATACTCTGCGCTGCATCCCTCACTTCCAGAATACGGTTCTCCGTTTTAGTTTGTGTTTGAATCTTTTATGGGCAGTGTCAGGCGTGAAACATATTCGCTTATTAGCTTCATTGTCATCGTTACGGTAGTGATTGTTATTTTTAGTCTCGTGTGATTCAGAAATTCGTTGCGTTTATATAATATAATTCCCATATTTTAACTTTTTTTTTATATTTTATCACTGTACCTTTCTTTTTGTTTTGTATTTAGAAATGGTTCAAAATGCCGGATGTCTTTATATTTTTTATCCTATAATCTACGCACGCGCACAATTTAGCCCGCGGCGTCAGGGGCTTATACCTTCCTTTTTGGCTAGCCTGTTTAGTAATAATGTTTACAAAGTTGTCACAGCGTGGTCATGTCAATGGAGAGGGACAGTTTGAGGTTTAGGTTCGTCGAGGGAACGAGGGGAGGACGGCGTTTTCCATGGCGATGGCGAATGGCGGTATTCGGGTGTTTTTCGTTTATAGGGGAGGAGGACGTTGGTTTAGATAATAAACGTTACGAGGGGTTTCGAAAGGGTTGTGCGATTTTTTTTTTTTTTTTTTTTTTTTTGTGTATGTGTAATTTTTTTCTGCGTGTTTGTTGTTTTTTTAACTCCGAACATGGTCTCTGAGAGATATTTAGCGGAGAGTAAAATATTTTTTTTCGGGGAGAGGGGGCATGGCTATTGCCTGGGACATTCCATTATGACCAAAAGTCTGCATTTATTTATTTATTTTATTTTATTCTTATTATTTTGTTGTTTAAGCCACCCGACGCCAAATAGTTTTGCCATACGCCGCAGGCGGTTATATATGGAAAAAGGAGCGCATGGCTGACAGGAGTTGAGAGAGAAAAGGCTATGTGGATACAAAACAGAAAGGGGTCTTTGTCGACTTTAACGATTTAATCACTGCAAACTAATAATGGTCTGATGCAATAGTCTCGTAAGTCGTTCTGCATAAACGATGATTTGAATGATTGGGACGAAGTTTGATATATCAGAGCTGTAAACATTGTTAAAACAAAACAAAACAAAAATGAACAGAAATCACAAATTGTGGACTGGATCAGAAAAAAAAACGAAAAATACAATATTATGATCTTTTTACAAAGGAGTCGCCACATTAAGGCCCATATTCCACTCGAGGATAAGGATTAATATGTGCACAGTAGTCATTAGGACAATAACGTAGTAATCGTTCGTAGCGGAATCTTTATATAATTTGATTATTTAAGAGGACTGTTACAACAAAAAAAAAACTTTTGGTGAAGGTCATCACTTATCAAGGCTCGAAGGTTATTCGAGGATAAGCGTAAATGAATGTAAGGTGGTAGTATAGTTATCACTATTGGTGGAAATTTACTAGAGTTTGCTTATTTATGGGGGCGACTTGCTTATATTGGATTTGAAGTTTGCCATGTTGTATTCAACCTGGAAGCAGGCCAGCGGAACAGTGTTCCAAACGTTGGGAGTTCTGGGAAAGAAGCTTTGTTCATGGAATCTGCGTTTAGATTAGGACACAGCTAGAGAATAGGGAAAATCATATATAATGGTTGTAGGTAGTCGAGTATGTTTGTAAAAGTTTGACAAGGGGCGATCATAGATTGGAGTTCAGTCGAGCAGTGGGCATGAAAATAATGATGGAGCAAAGACAGGTATACGACGTCTCTTCTGTGGGGAAGAGATTGTAGGAAAAAGAAATGGGCATCATCTACTAAAAGTTATGTTCATTTTTTTTTTTTTTTGCAGAGAGGAATTCAATGACGCACCTCCGTTTCTGACGGACGTCCATGACAGGAGTTGTTTTCTTATGGGTCTACTTGCAACCGAGAGATGAAACTTTCAGATCTTAAATCGTTCAATCATCATAACAATGTAGTACTATTTGCTAGGACCACTGGTTATTGTGGTTGTTCTCACCAACCCCTCAGCATGGCCGGGAGGTTATCTGGTCGAGCGCGGAGCGATACAGAAGAAAAAAGGGAACCACAATGCAATTTCCATTCCCTCTATTTCTTTCTATTTTTTACAGCCATGGTGTGAAGACGCTTGTTTGTGCATCTCTGCCGCCCCCCCCCCCAAAGCATTTTATTTAAGGATAGTTAGCTTAGCTTTAAGGATTTAATTGTTATGATTCAAAAGTTATTTTTTTCTTTTAAATATTGTAATATATTTGATATTTTTGTAAAATAAAATAGTGAATATTTTTTTTTTAATTATAACTTGTGCCATCTGCCCTGTTATGTCTGCCTTAAATGTTGCAACAGTGTCAACACCAAGATGATTCCAGCCAAAGGAAGCTATCAGAGCAAAGGCGGAGACATGAGAGAAGGAAGAAACCAGCCACACTCAAAATCATAAGTTATGTTTTTACTGTTCGCTCTGACAAATAAAAAAAGAAGTCTAACCGACAGATCATATTGAATGGATCATTGTGTCGGTCTGATGTCGTTTCCAGGACATTTACGTACCTGTGGGTTGGTCACACCATTGACCCGCTCATAGTGTTACAACAATGCACTTTGCAATCCCCTCTGATAAATTCGAGGGGAATAAAAATAGGAGACATTACTTTTGGAATGGTCTTAGTATATATATATCCTAGAAACAACTGCATTAGATATTTCATTTAAGAAAATCAGAAACAATAAATATTCAAAATTATCCTCTAACCCACTGCTGAATTATTTGTTTTTACAAAAGAGTCATTGCTTATCAAGTGTCGGAAGCCACTCGAGGATAATGGTTAATGAGTGTACTATAATCAATGGGATTATATTGTATAATTGTTAGTAAGGGAAATTTGACAAATTGGATCACTTAATAGAAAGGATAATCAAAAATTTGTTTACGTTGAACTTGAAGACCACCATATTAGAGTCACTTGCAAATCCGACCAACGGAACAGTTTCACAGGCGGGCAGTTCTAAGTAAGAAGCTTTGTTTATGGAATCCACGTTTACGTTTAGAATCAGATCAAGTGTGGGGAAAATAAATGATAGTAGTTTCAGTTAAACGAGTGTTTGATTTTACCTCTACAGCCATCGAAGACAATTTGAACTTATGATGTTGCCCCCACTGATTATATTATTTTTAAACAATTCTGTAAGATTTATTTTTATTGGTAACCTAGCGGAAAGAACTTTTGTTGCAAGCAATAGAAATGTGAAAAATCACAAAGATCAGAAATAGAATGTTTTCTCCATCTGACAAGAGATGAAAAAAAAAAATAACGAATGATCTGTTTCACTTTCACTTGAGCATGTATACACCTGCAATATCGAAGCTATAGTGCATAATCTGTCTATATAATCCCTTTCGATCTGTATAATCTATTTCGATCGCTGTATATTCATATAATTCCATTCGATCCGACACTACAGAATATATATATATATATATATATATATATATATATATATATATATATATATATATATATATATATACTCACGAACCACAAAATTATACATTATATTTATCCGCGTACTTAGAATAACCTCTCGTATATTTTTGATCATGTCAATATATGTCGCCATGTGGATATGTTCTGTGTATTTATTTCGTCAGTTCCATAATATATATATATATATATATATATATATATATATATATATATATATATATATATATATAGGAAACTCAATATTTTTGCAGCACCAACTTTTCAGACACACATGCGCACACAAATATATACATACCTGAAAATAAAACTTTATGGAAGTAACATATAAATATATATATATATATATATATATATATATATATATATATATATATATATATATATATATATATATATAGCGTATTACAAAAGTGAGTCCACGACTCACATTTCTTCAAATATCTCTTCATGGAACGAGACTGAAAAAATGATAAGTAGTATGTCTGCAGCATATATAACAGAGTTAATTTGTTTTCTCCTCAAAATAACTCCAAATATAGCAATTAAAAAGTAAATCCCTGGCAACAAAACTCAGTCCACCGATAAGCAAGTACACCTATAAAAACTTTATACAATCCTATTAAAGTGCACCCCTAAATGTTTATACTGGGTACTGCTTTTCCCCGCTTCCAAAAATGCCATGTGACTCATTCGTGTTACTATGCCATTTGTTCATAGGGAGCAGGTGTATTCAAATTTGTAGTGCAGCTCTCACACTCTCTCTTATTTGTCACTGAAATATCCAACATGGCACCACCTGGAAAAGAACTCTGGGTATCTTAAAACACGTATTGTTTCGCTACATAAAGATTGCCAAGGCTAACAGAAGATTGCTAACACCTTTAAACCGAGCTGCAGCAAAGTGGTTTAAATCATCCAGCATTACAAAAGAGCAGGGTTCACTCAGAACAGGCCTCAGGTAGGTCGTCCAAAGAAGCTGAGCACATGCTAAGCGTCACACCCAACTATTTGCTTTGAAAGATCGGCGTAGGAGTGCTACTAGCATTGCTGCAGAGATTAAAGAGGTTGGGGCTCAGCCTGGTAGTGCTCAGACCATACGCCGCACACTACATCAAATTGGTGTGCATGGCTCTCACCCCAGGAGGAAGCCTCTTCTGAATGCAACACACAAGAAAGCCCACAAACAGTTAGATGAAACACGTAAAAAAAATATGGATTACTGAAGCCATGCCCTATGGTCTGATGAGACGAAATTTAATTTGTTTTCCTTGAGGAAAAACATGAACTCCAACATGTACTGTCAAATATTGCAGCAGAGTATCATCCTATCCCTCCAGAAACTGAGTCGCAGATGAGTGTTTCAGCATGAAAATGACCCAAAATACACATTCAAAACAATCACTGTTTTAGTTAAGAGGCTGAGGGTAAAACTGATGGACTGGTCAAGCATGTCTCCAGATTTTAAAATAATAGAACATCTTTGGGGCATCCTCAAACAGAACGTGAAAGTGCGCAAATGTTTTAAATGTCCGCCAGTACTGCAACGTCGCAATTGAAGAGGGAAAGGGCCTTCCAGTGGCTACATGTGAAGCTCTGGTAAACTCCGTGTCAGGGAGAGTAAAAGCAGCTTCGGATAATGATGGTGGCTGCAGAAAATATTGAGAGTTGACATGCTGTATGTTAATGTTGGCATGCAGGAATTCAAATGTTATGCGAACAACATTTCCCTGCTCAACCCCATAAATAGTGTCCCTGCACATCTGCTCCCAAATAGTAACCCTCACGACTAATTGGTCCTCTGTGTCGTTTGGGGGTGAAACGTCATTTAGAATAGAACGTTCATCTCGGAATTATCCCTATGCTGTTTAACAAGATTGATCGAATCCGTGTTAAATAGAGACTTCGTAAACTACCTCAACAAAAGCAACCTAACAATTTTCCGCAGATCGATAGCTGTTGTACTGACTATAATCTCACATTAGATCAATGATTCTATTGAAAGAGGGTTGTGTAAAGGGCGATAACTTGTCATATAAGATACTTTCATCAGGTTTGGCATAAAGAGCTACTTGTGTACTAGATCTGCGAGCTATAGAATATCTGGAGATCTTTTCTCAACCATCGTATACTTTCTCTCCGATAGGTATTTACAAGTAGTTATTTATGATCAGAAATCCGGCACTCAAAGTATCAACACTTCCGTATCTAAAGAAATAATTATAGGCCAAACTCTCTCCCTTATCTTCGTCAATGATCCCCCGAAATAATCTGCTAAGTTTCCTCGTCAACATATGTGCAGATAAAACTACAATCTATTGCAAAACTTCAAAGACCAACGACGACCACGATATCTATGGGCGTTATATATCTGACTTTGAGTACGTGGTGCACTAGGGGAAAAGATGACTGGTGAATTTTAATGCACAAAAAACGAAGCTTCTATTTTTAACCATGAACGTTTTGATCATTAATAATCCCCACTGATATAAACGGCTCTCGTCTCGAAAAACTCCCGAACTTTTACTCCTTACCGGAAATAAAATACCTATGTCAAATCCGTTGTCGAAGTCACTGAAAAAAGGTTTTGCGTTATTCTACCGCTCCTAAAGAAGTATTCCTCATAACTCAATATATGATGTATAATAGCTAGATCTGTCCTAAAATCATATACTTTTACCACATCTTGGCAAGAGATGCTCGTAGCGCCCTCTCTTACCTTAATAGAATGCAAAAACTTTAAAGAGTTGCCCTTTTCCTTTCCCAGGTACTTCTTTTTATCAAAGAAAATACGTAGCTAATATGGCCATATTTTTTTTAATTAAAAGTTCATATCCTTATTTTAATGGTAAGCGCTTCTCATTTTTACGAAGAGTGTTTTTCCTGATTTTTATGATGAGAGCTTATCCGTATTTTCATGGAAAGTGCTTATAATTATTTTTATAGTAAGTGCTTTTCCTTATTTCCCTATTTAGTGCTTTTTCTTATTTGTATGGTAAGTTATTTTCATGGTGTTTTCCTTAATTTCATGGTTAGTATTTATCATTTTTTTCATGGTAAGTATTTATTATTATGTTCATGGTAAATGTTTTGTTTTTTTCATGGAAAGTGATTTGCATTATTTTCATGGTAAGTGCTTATACTTATTTTCATAGTGAAAGCTTATCATTATTTAATCCTGCTTACCATTATTTAAATGGGAAGTACATTTTTTCTGTTTTTTTAATGGTAAGTGATTATACTATTTTTCCTTTGTGTGATGTTATCATTATTTTCATGTTAAGGGTATTTTTTCTTATTTTCATGGTTGTGCTTATCATTATTTTGATGATAATTACTTTTTCTTATTTTTATAGGAAGTCCTTATCATTATTTTCATGCTAAATGTTCATCGTTAATTTAATAGTAAGAGCTTGTCAAAATTTTAATGGTAAGTGTGTATTTTTATTTTATTGGTCAGTTTCTTTGTAATTTTCATGGTTAGTGCTTATCAAGATTTTAATGGTAAGTTCTGGTCATTATTTTTATGCAAGTGTTTATTTTATTTTCATGGTAAGTTTTTACCCTCATTTTCATAGTGAGAGTTATCATTATTTTCGTCGTAAGTGCTTATCAATATTTTCATTGTAATTGCTTATTTTTATCTTCATGGTAAGTTTTTTTTTTCTTATTTTCATGGTAAATGCGTATCATTATGTTCATTGTAAGTGCTTTTTTTATTAAGTGATTTTTCTTATTTTTATGGGAACTGTCTTCTGTTTTCTTGCTTTTCAGCTGACTATAATATAGTTGTCTTCAAGTCTAATGTAAACAAGTTCTAGATAAGCCATTACCCTTAACAAATTTACTCAATTTCTATTGCTGACAATTACTATATTGTCCAATTGACTACTGTACACTCTTTAGTCCATTATCCTCGAGTGACCCCTGGGCCTTGATAAGTAGTGATGCCTATGTAAAAAAATATGCTAATAATTTTTTGCATCTTAAATGTTTATTTTTACTTTCATGGAACGTGCGTATCATTATTTTTATGGTAACATGTTTTTTTTTTCATTATTTTCATACTAAACACTTATTATATTCTTCATTATTTTTTTAGAAAATACTTTTCTCTTATTTTTTGGCTTTCATACTGTGTGATTTTTTCTTAATTTTATTTGATATAACAGATATGTTTAGAATGCTAAAACAATGCAGAAATGTACAGTTCTTGTGTGAAGATAAATAAATAAATATATGAATAATAAATAATTAAATTTATTTTCTTATCTTTCTTTCTTCTTTTTTATTTATTTTATTTTATTTTTTTTTATTTATTACATTTTCAACCCAAACAAGGAACATTGTCACTTTGGTGTAGGGGGTTACTATCAGGGGCAGCAACTACTAGGGCACTATGTTGGGATTTGGACAGCAAGATGTCGGTTCACGTTACACTTGAACTTCTGCATGTCAGTACAGTTAGGGAAGCAGGGACCTTGGATGGAATTCCAGAGTCTAGCGGTTCTGGGGAATAAACTACTGGAGTAGAAAGATCTTTTACATCTAGGGATCTCTACTGTGTGGGGGTGGGATTTAGCTGCATGTCGGGTTTGTCGAGGGTGTCTACGTCGTGGGGGCACAAGTGTCTGCAGTTCGTCAGAGCATTCACCATTAAAATACTTGTAGAACAGGCAGAGGGATGCAACGTTTCGTCGATGGGACACAGGCTGAAGCTTAGATGCCAGTTCAGGGCCTATCTGGTTTGGGACTCTCTTTTGAACCTTGTCAAGGAGCGAGAGACTAGTAGCAGATGCACCAGCCCAAATGTGACAGCAATACTCCATACATGGGCGAATGGTGGCCTTATAGAGGTACAGGATACTTTCGGGTGTTATTAGTTGTCTTGCACGGTAGAGAGGACCCACCTTTCTTGCAGCGGCCCTGGCAATGCCTTCAGTGTAATTGTTCCAACTCATGTTTCCTGTGAACGTTAGGACAAGGAGTTTGAAATATGTTTACCTCCGGACATAATTACCTCTTATTCTCGATTGGCTTTCTGGTCTTGACAATTGGCGACTTCTTCGTAAAAAATGTATTTCATTCCTGATAGTATCGTCCTAAAATCGATTATCGTTATTATACCAGAAGAGGTCGGGCTTAGAGCACTTTTAACTATTTTGAGAAACAACCAATCAACTTGAAAATCTTGTGGGTTTCTTGCAGCCTCAGAAAAAATGGTACTAGTGTTTTAACAACTAAAATCACATTTGCAGATATTAAATAATTTGCAATTTTGTGAAACAAACGTTTGTATCAAACCCTATCAAAGGTCTTTAATATATTCAAAAAAAAAAACAGTGCTCTAAAAGCTACAGCGGAAAGATTCGCGGGTCATTTGTGATGTCACAGTCAGTACATTGACAGTTTAACTTGCAGGATTGAATCAAAATTGCTTTCAATTAGTAGCCTGAAAACTTCGCGACGTATTACTAGGGCTAGGACAACAGCATATTTTTTCATTGTTTTGATATCTTATTTGCTTTTATATAGAGTGATGTGGTTCTCTGTTGATTAACTGTGTCTGTGTCGGATATACACTGGAGAACAATGAAAATAATATTCTGTTGTCATAGTCCTACATATCACAGATGTAAACATATTTTTGAATTATATAGAATATATATGAAGAGAGTCAAATATATCTGGCAAATCCATTGCATTTAGAATAGTGAACAATATGTTAGGGCGCAAAAATCCGCTCCTTTTAATAGTACACCCCGTTCTTCGTAAATTCACAAATGTTTTAATTAGAATAATAGGAGGTTTTACTTTTGAAATTAAATACATACTAGACGACCCGTGACCCGTTGGGTCAGTATGTTATATTAGCTATGGAATTCATGTATGTTGTGACGTAAAGAAAATAGGTTTTTTTTTTGACATAACAGAAACATTTCTATGGAAAGTATATTAAAATGAAAAAAGAATATAGATAGATTTCTATGGGCCGTTCTGTTTATTATAATTGATTATTTTTGAAAAACAAATTACAGTTACTGAATTATAAGTGGTTGGCCATACTTATAGGTAAATGTGCACTGAGCAGATACTATAATACTTATTGTAGTTGAATTCAAATTTTGATATATCTGCTTTTTTTTTACATCGTTCATTTCTGTATTACGTTTAAGTTATTTTAAACCCGATTCTTCGCATGTTAAATAATAATTTCGAAACAATAACGTTAATATTTCAGCGACCCATTTGTTCTTTTGTTGTTTTGCTTTTTTTCGCATCTAAATTATCCAAATAAACAATAGTTAATACTGCCTGCTTTTTTTTTACATCGTTCATTTCTGTATTACTTTTAAGTTATTTTAAACCCCACTCTTCCCATGTTGAATAATAATTTCGAAATAATAACGTAAATAATTCAGTGCGCAGGTCATGCGCGCATGCGCAACCGGATGTCGTAAACCGGAAAGTGGGTTACATACATCGTTACAAGGTCATTTGAGATTTATAATTATATAGATATTCGCGTAAAGCCACCACAAGAGGTTCATTTGGAATTTTGATAAAGCATTAAAGAGGATGTAATGTTTTTTGTATTTCATGTTGAAAAAGTTTTAAAACTTTCATGATTGACTTGCAAGAAACTCTTCAATGCCATTAATGTTATAAACGCAAAAATTGTGATGTCAAAGGGCATGAAGTCGTTTGCAATGCATATATTTGTAACACAATCTTTCAATATAGTTTCACATTTTTTATAAAGTTGGATACATTAGGTTTTGGGTAGATTATATTTTATTTCCGTTTTTTTTCAATGTGAAAATACACTTTATCTTTTTTTTTCTTCACTATATTATAAGCCTGCCCGACCCAAATGTTTTAGCGAGAACATGGCTACACTTTCTGCTGCCTTAAACTGTCCGCTAGAAGAAAGAGGCTTGCACGCATGTAAATTTATAATATTTTAAAAAATGTGGAATAAAAACAGGCAATGAGACAAAAAAGAGTTATATATATATATATATATATATATATATATATATATATATATACATATATATATATACATATATGTATATGTATATATGTCTGTATATATATATATTAATATGTAAAAACATATATATAGACATATATACGTACAATTGTTTAGCCAAGTTTTGTGTTTTATTGAATACGTACGCACACACACACACACACACACACACACACACACACATATATATATATATATATATATATATATATATATATTGAATGTTTTTATACCATCGTCAGTGAAAAAGAATTAGCATGGGAAAATGTAGACTGTCGATAAAAAATGAGAATTTGTGGAATGGAGAAAAAATAAATTACCTGGGGACAGGTTGTGGGGGGAAAAGTCACAAAAAAAGGTTTTAAAATGTTGAGAAGCAGAATATGTATATGCATATGCATACATATTTAGTTTCATATATATATATATATACATATATATGTGTATGTATATATACGTATGTATATATAGGTATGTATGTATGTATAGATGTCTATAGGTTTAAAAATATATTTGATGAGATATAAAAATCTGCATACATATTTATCGGTAGTTATATAAATATATATATAAATCTTCATATATATATATATATGTGTGCGTGTGAGAGTGTGTGTGCGCGCGCTACTGTGTATTATATATATCGACATCGCGAAAAGAGAAGTTTACAAAGGAAAATAAACGCAAAATATTGTTAAGTATTCATTAACATTTCGCTTTTATATCAAAACTTCCCGTCATGATTTATTCGAAAAAAAAATAAGATAAAAATAAAAGTATGATATTTGAAAATACATGTGTTTGAAACGTGAAATGGATGCTTTTTTATTTTCGGACGAAAAATTAACCGTTAGGATTCAAATATTTTTACGGCATGGTATAAGTTAATTTTTAAAAGATGTCGCTGCTTCTCATTCAAGGTTTTCTTGTTTAAAAATAAGTTTACTAATTAAAGTAGATGAAAATTTGCTGTACATTGAAACAAAAGCAATGCCTCCTAATTTGTTTTTTTTATTCAAAGAGAATAGATCAGATACGAAAACAAATTGCATTGTTATGATAATTGACTTCAT
>NC_136513.1:32720830-32740830 GCF_053919585.1 Euprymna scolopes
ATGGGCGACTATTTGGGAATTTCAGCTGCTGTATGCGCTTTCCGCTTATCACAGCATTGTTCCCAGTCGTCCTTGACTTTTCCTTGTCACTGGATTCAAACAGTGCCGATTGAGGAAAGGTGTGTTTTGGGATTGCGCAACCTTTGCTTCAAAATTACACGCGCAGCTCCCCCTACAATGGGCGTCCTTTGTCTTTCGAAACTAAACGGAGGCATCGAATAGTAAAAATAAAAAAAAATGGAAATTAGCAAGCATAGGTCGACATATAAGGTATCTTGTACGCATGCGCAAATATACATTTATACGTTTAACTACGATAAGTTTTAATGTATTTTATGGGACTTAGCAAGGTTGGTAAATAATAAAGTTGGAGAATCAAATGTGTTGATTTCCATATCAGCTGGTGGCGCTCATTTGAAATCACCAACATATATATATGAAACAATATATAAAATAGAGAATATACTCTATAATAATTATAAATAGGAAATTTGCATAAATTTAAATATATTTAAGTCCATTTTACGACCTAGCAGCCAAAACGACCAGCAAGTATATATATACATATATATATATATATATATATATATATATATATATATATATATAACTACTTCATGTAATCCCAAAATTTAATATATGAAGATATAACTCTATGCGTAAATGTATATATATATATATATATATATATATATATATATATATATATATAATAATAATATCTGTAAAAAATATATTTTACAAATATTCTCCTTGCTTGTAAGCATGCCACCAAAATAAACTACGAAAGCGGTCTTATACATTTTAAATATATTTGTAATATATTTTAAATATTTTACATTTTAAATACTTTCTGAAGAGGGAGCTTCACAGAACGTCTGAAATGCGTTGGAAAATATTTCACTGATTAAAAAAAATATTACAATGATGTAAATATTAAAAAATAAATACATAAAAATACGGAATAATAAAATAATTTTATAAAAATACATACCAATTGTTGGTGACCTCACTCATTTAAATATCTTTCTTTCGTTGGAATCTCTGAACCCATTATATATATATATATATATATATATATATATATATATATATATATATATATATATATATATAATATTTTGTGTGGTATGAATTTATATATTGCAATTATGAGGGAAAGACATATATTTTTATATTTACGATGGAAAATTAATAAACCAGATGATCGATTTCGTCCTCACATTTCTAGCCCTAGATCCAGGGATTTATTTTATTTATAAAAACAAGATGAGCCAAAGAAAAATATAAGTTTGAAATAAAGTGCGCTAACGGGAAAAGTGATAATGGGGTAGACACTAACTGTTTAAAAGAAAACTCTGTATGATTCAATGATAGAATCACGTTGTGCTCATCTTGATTTTATAAATAAAATAAATCCCTTGATTCAAACGTAGAAAAGTGAAGGAAAAACAGGTCAACTGGTCTCACATTGTTTATTAAGTGTAACGCCTCGTTCGAGGAGGTTGTTACATAATCCGGTATGCTGAAAGCGAATATCGAAGCGACAGGCAGGAAGAAAGACAACGATTGTAGTCTATCTACAAAAGCTTAATTCTCATAATTATGTACAGATGTTTTTACAATTCTCATTCAGATTTTATAAGTTCTTTTCAAAGTCTCAACTCTCTTCACAGACAGCGACCGACGGTTTATCTAAGGCCAGACAAGGTTCCAAGTCACATTTCCTGTTGTCAACATTTTAGCCGTAAAAATATATTTCTCTGGCTCCAAACAATACCTATTTTGACATGAAATAAAATATGTATATTTATCTTCTCTATCTTAAATCATTGGGTTATTTGGCGTCACCCGGGAATACAAAGCTACCTCCGCGTAGTTCTAATGCGTCTTAATGGGGGATTACGTTACAAAATCCTTATAATCAAATCAATCAATTTTCGCGAATTTTGGCTATTTTGAAGCAGATTGGTCTTCAAAATATATTTGGACTTTTCAAAGCGGGCTAAGAAGGAACAATACAGATTATTATGAACACTCATAATAAAGAGGGGGACATTAATTAAGAGGAAATAATAAAGTTACCCTCACAATAACTTTTTCATCATTCAGCCATCAACACTTAGAATGTAATTGCAATTATCTTACTAAAGATTGATGAAATGTAATCTTTATTTAGTACAGAGATGTTCTCTCTTTTGATTCCGCTTGAATGGATCAGATGGGATTGCAAATGGCATTTTTATGATAACTGCACTTATGAATTCATGACTTGAAAATTCCATTTCTCTGTTGCAGATACTGCCGGTGTTAGACACTTAAAATCCCCTGTTGTGAATCTGCGTCAGCAGCTCAGTGACGTCATTGGATTCGTCCACGCCCAAAAAAAAAAAATAAAAAACAATCCACATTCACTGGCCCCTGTTGGAAGTTTACGAAACCGATGATGTTATGTTAACAGAGTTTATCGACGGGCAATATATGTTTATGTATGAAAAAATATTCTCCCACTTCCTGCATGTCGACAGATTTCAGGTGAATAAAGCGAATAGAAAAGGAAATTCTGAAAGCAAAAAAAAATTCGCATCAACAATTGTCCTAAGACGCGAGACTAGTATAATTCCATATATCTTTTATGTTTACAGAGTTGTAATATCACTGTAAATAGGAACATGGACGTTAGTTTATTATACGTGGATGGATATCTAGCCAGATAGATAAGTGAATAGATACATAGATAGATAGATAGATAGATAGATAGATAGATAGATAGATAGATGAAGAGACAAAAAGAAACAAACAAACAGACAGAGAGAGATAGAGAGAAAGGGAGACAGAGAGGAAGAGAGATAGAGGGCAGAGAGTAGATAAAGATTCGTTTAATTGAACTTTTTAGTCGTTCTAAAAAAGTAACGTGAACTGCGGTCGTCAGAATTTATGAGAAAGATCCGTACGACAAGCGAAGAAGTTTGTCCCATTCCCCTCGAACTGTATGTGTTAATTCCCAAACTGGTTTGGCAAAGGTAGAGAGAGATCAAGACAGATTTTACCGAAAATAGATCCAAACCAGATTTAGCAAATTTCATTGTCTTTAGTTCTTTACTTACACTTATTTCATGTCATTTTATCAGCAAGACCAAAAAAAGATGCGGCGACTATGTTTTCTTCTTTTTATTTCTTTCTTTGTAAGTGTATTTCCGGTTTTCTTTATTTAAAAGGCAGTAAGATTGCTTGAAATGGTTCGACAGGAATATCACAATTCTACCGTTTCGAGAGACGCGAGATTAAATTAAAGAACATTTAATCTCGAAACCCTGAACTAATCTGTTTAGATTATTTTATTTCTGTTAGATAATTCGAGCGTCAATTTAAGTGTAGCCAAAGGGTGATGGGAGTAATTTTTAATTAAATGCGAAAATAAAGTATCAGAACACTAAAAATAGTCCGCAAGCTGACCAAGTTGATCATCGGAATTTCTGAAGCCGTTTCGTTCCACACTAACGGCTGATATGGCTGAATCAGAATTAAATGAATCAAATATAATATAAAAGACATTAGCCTGGGTTCCCGGCATTGCCCGAGTGTTTGTAGGTATATGTTGAACAAAAAAATAGTTGTAGTATGCAGGCAGGCTCGAACCCGTGACGCGAATGCGGAAAATAAAGTGGAGGTGTGAGTAAGAGAGTTGGTTTAGCAAAAACAAAAAAAGGAAAAGTGCGACTGCAATAACTATTTAAAACAAAAGTGGTAGTAGACAGACAAACTCGAACCCGAATCGCCAGAGAGCGAAAAGAAAGTATTAAAAAAACGTGATGCGTTAGCTATTGCGCCCATCACTAATGAAAGTGACGTAAGTTTAAATTAAGTCAAGACAATCGGAAAGAGGCGATGACTTTTGAAAATATCGGCGAAAAAAACCGCCCCCGCCCTGCAGAAAAGTGCCCACTTGAACGTGAAGGCATTATTTTTTTGTTCAATTTTCGATATATCTCGTCCGAAGGGTCAAGCCTCAAAGTGATTCCGATCTCGTGAAAATCCGTCGCCTCTCTTGAAAGTTTTTGCGAGGCATACATACATACATACATACATGATGATTGCAACGTCTTGTCAGACGAGTGCCACTCCCTCAGACACTAAAAGTCCATGAGCCCAAATGCCTGAGGGAGTATCTATACAAAGATGATGTTACAGAGTCTTAGCTTTGTACGACAGCTAAGTCTCTCTCTCGGTTCAAAATGTTGAGATCCAGCAACAAGCAAGAGCAAGATAGCCAGCAACAAATTAAACTGCAGACCAGCTTAATGCGGGTACTGGTCTTCCGCTTTATGGTTTTTTAAATCTAGGGAGAAGCAAATCTCTGACATACATACATACATACATACATACATAAATTTAAACAGACAGATGACGAGTAAAATTATTCGGTCTGTTCACAATTTTTTTGCCGAATAAAAAGATAATGTTGAAAATGGAATACTGCGTGTGTGTTTTTGTTTAATTTGTATTTATAACAATAACGGACTTTGCTCTCTATAACTTGATTCTATCTGTCAATAAGTTTATAAATGTTTCGATTTTAAACTTCGTAATGTTTTGATATGAAAGATGATTTCAACTCGTAGTAAGTCACCCGTTTTCTAAATTGATTTGTAATCCTCGAAATATGTTAACATCCGATGCGAGGGAGTTAGGAAATGCTTCATGACTAGTGATGCATGAGAAGAAGCGGTATCATAATAGAAGATGATTCCTTTCCTGTTGACTAAAGAAGGTAATTTTCAGGTCATCCTGGATGTAAATATTACAATAAAGAAAAACAGTATCAATTAATTAAGAACAGTTTATTATTAAGAAATTATACTTGCACAAAATCTGTTTCATGTATATACCTGTTTCAATGCCTCCGTTCAGCCTTGGAAGACAAAGAATATATCTTATAGCCGCAACTGCGCGTATAATTTTGAGGCAAGGGTTGCGCAATGTCCAACCACCTCTCCTGAATCGGTACTTTTTGTGTCAAGTGGCAAGGAAAATCAACAACGACTGAAAACAATGCCGAGATATACGGAGAGCATATTCAGCACTTAGAAGTTCCAAATCGTCACCCATTTAGTATTGACTAGGTTCGATGTTTCAGTAGGAACCGATGTGTTAACGTATTACGCCATACCTTTTTAGTTAAGAAAAACACGGCAACACTTATGCAAATTCATCTAGTACGTTTATATTTATAAAATAAAATTCTATCAGTAAATGATTTCTAGTCGATACTATTATGATGGATACGTAAAATTTAAGTTTGCCTCATGTCTCTTAGCCATTTATTATAATAAAGGCCACCGAGAAATTTCACCAATAAATTTGATTTTTTTTAAACAAAAATCTAGACGAATTTGTAATCTTTGACGTGCTATTTTTTAACCTAACATATAAATATATAGTAAATTATGATGGTGTTATTCTGTTTATTTTATTTCCACGAACAATTTTAAATATTGTAGAAGCTGGATAATCATCTCCGTTTTTGTGTCTATCACCGTTATCTACAAATCAGCAAAACTTTTGCATCGACATGAGAATGCACCCAAACAAAAAAAAAATTAACACAATTTTATGCCCCTTAAAAAGATTGAAACCAAGATACACAGATATTAAAACTTATACTATGAATACATTAACTTTAAAATAGGAAGCCGTGTCCATATTATCCGTGTTCTTTTAGAATAATCAGATAAAGCTGAAATTTGCAGATTAGTTATAAACAGATTTCTAATATTTGTAATAGTATCAATGCTGTAGTCCCTGGCGGTCCATCATGGGCTCAATTCTCTTCCTAGTCTACATCAATAATCTCCAAAATCACATCATAAGATCAATCGTAGACACTTATGCAGAAGACACTACCATCTATGACAACACTTCAAATGCAATAAACGACCAATTTCTCTCTGATATTCTTTTCTCTGATAGTAACCACATAGTGAAATGGGGCAAAGGTGGCTGGTTAATTTTAATGCATCTTAAACCAAGCTTCTATATTTCCATTATCAATGCCGTGATCCTAGTCTGGTATCAATTGAAATGAATGGCTCTCGTCTTGAGAAAGTTCCATGTCTTGACAAGTTCTGAGTCTGGCCTTTAATCATGACCTGTAATGAAACATGTACATCAAATCCATTGCCAAGGCTGCTGGAAAAATACTGGGATCGTTTTACCGATCCAGTAGATGTTCCACTCCTGGTGCAATTCTCTACCGGTGTAAGAGCCAAGTACGTCCAAGGATGGAATACTGTTTACACATCTGGGCAGAAGCTGCTAGAAGCAGCTTATCCTGCCTTGACAGAGTTCAAAATAGACTTCGTAGCCAAATGGGGTGCCCTTTACTCTCCCCTGACACCTCTTTCCCACAGAAGAAACGGTGTGAGACTGTCTCTGCTTTATCGTCATTTTCATGCCAAGTACTTGTCTGAGCTCCAATCTATGGTCATCCTGGCCTAACTTTCATGAAAAACATTCGTCTAGCTGAAACCACTATCAAACATTTTCCCCACTCTTTATCTGTGCCTAAACGTAAACGTAGATTCCAGAAACAAAGCTATTTCCTTAGAACTGCACGCTTGTGGAACACTGTTCCGTTTTCGTGCTTTCCAACTGACTACAATATGGTCGTCTTCAAGTCCAACATAAACAAATTCTTGATAGGTCATTCTCCTTAAGTAATCCAATTTACCAAATTTCCACTGCTAATAATTATTGCATTTTCCCATTTATTACTGACACTCATTAACCGTAATCCTCGAAAGGTATCCGAGCTTGGACAAGCGGTGACTCGTTTGTAATATATATATATATAAGTGAGTGTGCCTGTATGTGTGTGGATGGGTGTTGATTGAAAAACACCGGTAAGTACTCAGTGACCATAGCAAATGTTTTGAATTTACAGACTGTAAGACAAAAATACTAAATTCTCAATTACCTTATGCCATAAAAACCAAAATATGGGATAGATAGAGAGAAAGGGATTGAAATAGAAGATGTTTATTATCTTCAAAGACCTCACTTGTCTTCTCACCAAGTTATGACTCCCACCCAGGTTACATTCTAACTTTACAAACGAAATAGGAAAATGTTTTTTGATTGAAATATCAGTTTTCGACGGTAATTCTTGGCCTGAAGACGTAATCCCCCAACGCGGGTGATTACAGAAACATGTATGCACATATGTAGCCATTAATGTTTGTATAAATAAATTTAATATATATATATATATATATATATATATATATATATATATATATATATATATCGATTTCTTCGGATGTTTCCTTCTGGATACCAATATTTAACAAATTTTTCTTGGATTTTACCATTATTATTACCAATCATTCACGTGAAATTACCCCCCCATTCCCTCTGCTTCACAATTTTTGTTTAATTTTACCAAGTAAGTTCTATTGCTCACTTGTACTTTCATTAAATATTTTGCCAGCACAAAACGATTCCGCATTTTGCTAATTCCTACCCTCTGATGAGAAGGAAACTATTTCTTTCGAAACTCCGTGAATTAAGGACAATCAATTAGTTTGTGTTTCTTTTTGGAAAATCAAATATATTTTTTTAACTTTTCTTAAAGTTTTTTAACATGTTTTATTAATACTTATTCTATTAATTCTTATTATAAGCTCTATTTCCTATTTAGTTTTATTGAGCGTTTATATCTGGTTAGGATATATCGCACTAATCGAGAGTGTTTCCAGTGAGGTTTTGGTTTCCTTGTATAAAACTGAATTAAGCTTAATAATTTTCAGATTACAAACTCTTACGAATAGTACATATGGAAAAAAATAATAAAGATCGGTTTATTAGTTTGAGTATATTCTGTGCATTCTAATATTCACGCTATGAAGGTTATTACTCTCATTTAAACTTATTGCTAAAGGTTTGATAGAATGACAGGCGTGGATGTGAGGAATCAGCGCACTAGGATACGTAGATTCTAGATAACAAATTACTGAGCAGCACCTTCGAAAGGTCAGGTAGAGAAACTCCAAGTAATTAACAAAGTAAATCGTTCTTAGAGAGAAAGTAATGCCTGAGATGTTGTTATTTCCACCTGACTACAATATGGCCGTTTTCAAGTCCAATGTAACAAGTTCTTGATGAACCGTTCCCCTTAAGTTATTCAATTTACCAAATTTACATTTGTAACGATTGCAATGATATTGTATTTTTGACCACAGTACACTATTTTACCCTTATTCTCGAGTGGCCTCTGGCCCTTGATAAATGGTAATTCCTTTGTAAAAGAAAATGACTGAACTGAAACAAACACCAACAAAATAACGTTAACACGTATAGACATTAATGTAATTTATGATATTTTTTTATTGATCGGACACGAGAACTGAAACATTTTAGCAACAGAAATGGTAACCAGCTTTTACAACAGAGTGTAAAAAAAAATCGCAGGTAACAAATGTATGAATTTCGGAAAAAATAACATTTTAAGGAGGCATATATTGTTGAGTTGTAACGTCCCTCATGACTATAATAGATTAAGATTAAACACGACTATAAATGGTGTGCATCATCTCCTTTTCTCATCTTACTAGCTGACTGTCCGACATTGCCCGGTCTGAATATTATTGTTACTTACAAGAAGTGAACTGTTTAGAAAAAATAAAACATAATACTCTCATGCATATGTCTCAGTTTATTTTACGCTTAAATATGATAGTATACGCGTAAATATAATAGTATACGCTTAAATATGATATTTTAATTTTTTGCAGATTTCGTATCCATTATTGGTGGATCAATATCCTACTAGATACACTGTTTTAAGTTTTAGTTTCGATGTCAGCTAAATTTTTTTTTTTTACTCACAAGAAGTGAACTGTTTAGAAAACAAGGCCGATAGCTATTAGTCGCGTGCTCTCGTGTAATGAATGAATGCGTGAATGTAGGATTGACATGAAACTCTTAAAGATAAACTAAAATGACCGAAAAATGGGATGAAATGACTAAAATGAATAAAAAGTAAATGACTTAAAATGACTTTAATGAACTTGAATGAGTTAAATGGCCTTAACAATTATTTGAATGCTTAAAAAATAACTGGAATCCTTCAAAAACAATATATATATATATATATATATATATATATATATATATATATATATATATATATATAAATATATATATATAAATATATAAAGTAGAGTGAAAAGCACATCTTATTTTTCTTTTATTAATATTATTTTTTCCTTGTACACACTTATGGATTTCTGCCTTTGGATTTTTATGGGCCATCTTCTTCCAATTACGGGATTTCTTTGGATTTTACTTGTACAAATGGAAATTCTTTTAACTTTCTTGAAGTTTTACATTTGGATTTTACCGTCACTGGATTTTTTTATCTTCCACCAGACTATCCATTCATGTGTAATCACCTTTTTCTTTACAATATTCCCTCTGCTTAACTTATTTTGTTTTCAAGTAAGATCTTTGACTTATTTGTTGTTTCATCAAATACTTCTGCATGCAAAATCCGATCCTGCATTTTGCAAATTCCTACCCTCTGATGAGAAGGAGAGTATTTCTTCGAAACTCCGCGGATTAAGGACTATCCATTTATCTAGTGTTTCCTTTTCAGATTAAATATGTTTTTAACTCATTTCAAAGTGTTTTTAACATATTTCATTAACTGTTTGCTCATATTATATACATATATATATATAAATATATATATATAAATATATGTAAATATATATATAAATATATATATATATATAAATTTATATATAAATATATATATATATAAATATATATATAAATATATATTTATAAATATATATATATGAATATATATATAAATATATATATATATAAATATATATAAATATATATATATAAATATATATATATAAATATATATATAAATATATATATAAATATATATATATATAAATATATATATAAATATATATATATATAAATATATATATAAATATATATATATAAATATATATATATAAATATATATATATATATATAAATATATATATATATAAATATATATATATAAATATATATATAAATATATATATATATAAATATATAAATATATATATATATATATATATATATATATATATATATATATATATATATATATATATATATATATATACAGGGTGTCCCAATAGAAGCTGGCGGTTAAAAAAATCATAACTTTCTTTTTTTAATTATTAGCTTTTATTTTATTTTTTCAGATCATCTAGAGTAACCCTTCCAAGGTCATTGAGGAATGGATATATTTGTCGTAGAGTCGTATTTTCGGTTGAATGAATCAATATCAGACACTCAAAGAGAATGGCGATGAAACTTCAACACAAGAAAATCCACTACTTCCAATGCAATAAAAGCTATTGTGGCTCTAATTCATGAGTAAGGGTCTGTATGTGGTCTCTCTGAATCTGGTAGACTCCGTACGGCAAGAAGTGATGAGAATCGTCAGAGATTAGCAGAGAGTGTGGCCGAGGATCCATCTACATCAGTAAGAAGGAGATCAAGTCAAATTGGGGTCTGTCGATCATCTCTTCACATAATGCTTCATGAAGAAGGCAAATTTTCATATAAAATTCAATTGGTGCAAGAGCTTAAGCCAAACGATCCGGAAAAAGGCTGCAATACGCCATGCAATTCCAAGATTTGGCCAATGGGGATCCAAACTTTCTCAAAAACCTCATTATGTCCGATGAGGCCCATTTCTATGAATGCGTTCATAAATAAGCAGAATGGCAATTACACCCTCAAAAATATACTGTATGGTGTGGAGTAACGGCGGATGAAGTAATCGGAATGGGTGAACATTTGAGTAACATCATTTTTCATAACTAAAATTAGACTTTGTGAAAAATATACCCTAGATTAAGTTGCATGAATAAAATAAACATAAGTAGATTAATACATCTCAAAATATCACGGAGAGGCTAGTCTACCTATATTTGAAAACTGGTAAGCATAAGTTAAATATTGAGGAAGTTAGCTAAATATAAAATCCGTCAGCTTGTTTTGGGACACCCTGTATATATATATATATATATATATATATATATATATATATATATATATATATATATATATATATATTGAGAGAGAGAGAGAGAGAGAGAAATATATATATGTATATATATGTATATATATAAATATATATGTATATATATGTGTGTGTATATATATATATATGTATACATATCTGTGAAAATATGCTTTATTTTCTTATTGTATATACCAATCCTTATTTAAGAAGCTCAATGTAATTAAAGAGATATATAGTGAATGAATGGCAAAGGTCTATATTCCAATGTTCACGATGTTGACCATCTTATAATTTATTCCTTTTATTCAGTTGACATTTCAATTCTTGGCGGTATCTCTTTCGTATCACAAAATCAATCACTTAATTATTATATCAACTAATGAATCTAACTCATGAGAAGAAATAGCAAATCTCAATTCGTCAAAAGGAAATAAAGTGCATTTTCACATGATTAAAATCAGAAAATTGGGAGAGAAGCTGTAAATAACTTATAATATGCTTCATTACGCCATTTTGAATTTAAAAATGAAGTAACTAAACCCATCTAATCATACTAACAAGTTCTATGAATTTTGAAGTTATTCTGCCAAAATGTTCTATTTAATAATTAGTAAATGTATTAATTGTAATGATGTATGTATTCTTATGAAAAGAATATCAATAGTTATAATCTTAACTAAAGTAAAAAATTAAAAATAAAATGTTTATTATTTACGGTTATATTAAATTATTTATTTATGTGAATTTGAAAGAATACATATAAAAGTGTAAAAGTTCACTATGCTGTTTTAATCATAATTGATTGTTGCTTTTCAAATAAATAATAGATTCACTAGTTGATATAATAATTCGTGATTGATTTTACGCTATGAAACAGATACTATAATAAATTTTATTATAATAAACCCCACAGATTATATATATATATATATATATATATATATATATATATTAGCTATGTGCGTATATTTAACTCTATTCTAGGCTCATGAATCTAGGTACATTTCTGTCTAGCAGATAATGTACTTACCTTCATAAATCTTGAATATAGATAAATATACATACATACACTTTATATATTCCCGCATACACCCAGCTATATATATATATATATATATATATATGTATATATATATATATGTATACACTAAGGAGAAAAAGAACGAAAGGGGTGGAAATAGAGGGTAAGAAATATAGATATGAATAATCTCCGTTTGTATTGGTTTTGCCACTCAGTCAATCGAAACTACTTGTAAAGTTACACCGCTCCCAATCGGTTGATATTTCTGTCTATGTCAGGATGTATAGACAAGTTCGTTTGTGACGAGAAGCCGGAGATGAAACGAAGATAGCTTCGACTTCCACTCCCCGTTTTCGACTGACATTCCAACCGAGAAACACACCTCGAGATAGCGCTTTAGATTGGCTACCTACCGTTGTTCAGTTGTGAACTCATCAAACGGCCATATTTGTATCTCTCTTTCTGGATACGAAAGCTCTGTTCCACATTGAATCACACAGGTAAATGCATTACTACCAATCTTAATAGCACATATATTACTACTCCTATTACTACTGCTACTACTACTCCTACTATTAATTATCACTACACTAATAGTTCTACTACTACCTTTCCTTTCTCATAACGATAATAAGAATAACAACATTTATTTTTACTTATAGGACCACTACTGATACTCCTACTACTAGTAATGCTGAAACAATCACAATATTAATTATAATTCTTAATACTGCTCCACTACTATACTGCTACTATAAATAATAATATTAATAATAATAATCATGGTAAAATAATTTATGAGCAACACCTCAACTACTGCTAATAATATAGATAATGATCACAACATTTTGATCAATATTAGTACTGCCCCAACCGCTAATGCTACGAATACAAACATCGCATACATGTTATTACTAATACTGCCCCCCCGACGGCTACTATTATGACAAAAATTCTAATACCATCAAGGCTATTACAACTATTACTGCTTCTATAATAATAATAATAATAATAATGATAATAATAATAATAATAAAAATAATTATAATAATAATATAATAAAAATAATAATAATAATAATAATAATACTAATGAGGATGAAGATAATAATAATGACAGTAACAACAATGAGGATTATTGCTAATTATAATAATTATTATAATAACAACAATAATAATAATAATGAGGATAATAATAATAATAAAGAGGATTATAATAATAATGAGAATAATAATGATAATAATAACAATGATAATAATAATGATAATAATAATAATGATAATAATAATGATAATAATAATGAGCATAATAATAGTAATAATAATGAGGATAATAATAAAAAAACATAATAATGAGGATAATAATAATAATAATAATAATAATAATAATAATAATAATAATAATAATAATAATAATGAAAGGCAAAGATATATGGTATGAAAATAATAGAGTATGCTATGTTTTCACCCACGATCGGTCAAGAAACCAAATAAAACAGAAGTCTTTATACGGGGGTCTGCCCAATAGCAAGGCATCCTATAGTAAGATATTGACCGGACAACACCGGGTACACTGGTTGATTATTATTAGAAAAATAAAACAATTGCATTTTAGAAAATGCGTATTTACACCAAAAATTAAATAAACAAAGTTGATTAAATAATTTCAAAATAGGTTGGCATTTGGTTAAGTTAACAACAACACGTGATTTGGTATATTTTGCTGACGTAATAAATAGCTAGCAGAGATGAAACGCATGAGTTGACGGGAAATGCATTAGCGACCAAATGTGCAGACAGCCCTGTTGGAAGTGGACAGGGTAAAGGTAAACATGTAGAAAGAGATTCGGCGTGCCAAACTCAAACAAGAAAATCCATAAAACGAATAAAACCCATGTACAGAATAACTCGTTCGTTTAGTAGTTTCGACAAATAAGAAGGCATGTGATTTCTTTTGATTTGGGCTATGCAGACATATTGTTTTTATTTGATTGTAAGAAGCTGTCTATGAAAGTGTATGTGTCTACTTGTATTTGTGAAAAACACACAATGAACATTTTTTTTTTTATGTTTGCCCATTGAATATTTAAACATTCGGTATACACACATCAGTTATATCTAACACGCCGTAATATACACCACCCGACGACATACACGTACATTTATATAAATATATATATATATATATATATATATATATATATATATATATATATATATAAGTGTATTTTGCGAACAAACAACGGCGGGGTCCCCTGTAAGTATATATATATATATATATATATATATATATATATATATATATATATATATATATATATATTTATACATGCACCTAGCCTATTCTCTCTTTCAATTAATGCTAACAAATTCATAATTAATAATTTAGCCATAATGTAGCGTCAAAATATAACAGTGTATTTATAATAGTTACTAAAATATCAGGAAATACTCATTTGCTTTTGATTGGAACAACGCATTTCTAAAAACTCTGCGGATTAAGGAAATCTTAACGTTTTTTTTTATTTGAGTAGCCTGTCAAACAACTGCATGTAAAATATAATTTACAATCTTAAATTTGTGTTCTTATATATATATATATATATATATATATATTTATATAAATAGTCATCAACATACAGTACTGTTTCGCTGTATCACAGCTCATCAGTGCGGCTAGGAAAGCAACTACACCAAGCTAGGATCGAAACCCTACCGCCCAAAGCGTATTAAGCGATGCTCTTTGTGTAAACAAATCGAGTTTCGGAATTTGATCAATGACAAAGCATCGTTAATTCACTACTTTCACAGCAGCAGCCGAATAGCTAAATGGTAAGAAGACTTTAATGTCATTTGGGCGGTAGTGTCTTGATCCTGGTCTGATGTGGTCGCCTGTCTAGCCGTACTGATGAGCTGTGATACAGCGAAAAATTACTGCATGTGGATGCCTATAATGCCCCCTTTCTTGGGTTGAGGATCTTAGGAAGTGATATACAAACTGCTATTCGTATATATATATATATATATATATATATATATATATATATATATATATATATATATGATGACTGCTGCGTCTTTCCAGATGATAGCTGTCACATTGAGTTCTCCCGATTTTGTAGTCCATGCCATCTCATCTGACTCTGCACTCCCGCCGCAGATATGCTCATCTTAAAGCAGATGTGACATACACATTGAGCAATTTCCACTGAGTTGACTTCCTCTGGAGGTTGAAGGGTATTCCTATGAACAATAACATGTCTTCTCAGACCAACAGTAGACATGCAAACTTTGCTGCATGTTAATCAGATCGTCTGGCTCGGACAAATTGGTGCAAAATTTACCTTAACAGGAGTTTGTACGACTTAAGGTGGTTGAGAAAGGCGCTCGTTCACAAGTGTCGTATTTCCAGCTCTGTGTGTCATAGTTAAATCCATCAATTAAACCTGGAATGCAATTATGTGTCTTCTTATATCACAGACTAAGAAAATCATATTAGATGCATCAGTAATATAAAGAGAGGATCAGATGTACGTGGTGTAATTTAGTAAACTATATCCCATATCATTATTTAATCTATATATCTATAAAAGTGAACGTGTTTGTCTGCCTGTGTGTCTGTGTGTGTATATTTCCCTACGCATTAACTCTGTCAATTTTAGTTTACAGACTCGAAATTTGATATACAGGGTACTGAAATTTGGGAAAATATATGTGATAGGTTTTCGGCCAGAAATTTGGCTATTAAGCGGTCAAAGTTCAACGATTTGAACTTTGAGAACTCTACCTAACTCCTCCGACAATTTTGGGTCCAAACACTTGAAATTTTAGATATAGGTTTCTTGGACATTGATCTAACATAATAACTCAATTTGAGCCCAAAACAAATTTTAAGGGGTCATAATAGGGGTAAAAGTTAAAAAAATTGACCTTTTTTTGTTTTTTTGTTTTTTGCTAAGCATACACCTCCAAACCCCCGGGCAACGCCGAGCACCCCTGCTAATAGACAATAAAACTGGAACCTAGAATCTGTGGTAAATAATTGTTGTTCGTTTTATTTATCTGTCTATCTATATCTCTAAAAAAAAAATCATTGTTTTGTCGCACTTACCTTGGTATTAAATTCCTGTTTTTGCTATTTTAAAAATATTAAAAACGAACGTTCTAGTTATGGATATGCGAGCTAGTAAGTAATGGTTACTTAATTTGCATATTTCTTTGAAAAAAAATTCATTAATTAATTACATATTTTTTATAGTATTTTATATACGTAAACATGAACATAAAAACTTAAAAGTCGCTTATTTTTCAAACTTCTGTATCTAATAGGGTAAATAAGGAATAAGGTTTGATAACTGAACGTTATGGTTTCGATTCTAGCCGAAGGCATCCAAGTCGTGTATTTTTTTATAAATATATGTATTGGATAATAATTAGTAAATAAATGATTAATACGAAACCTGCATGAATAAAAAATATAATATTTATGAATTAAATAAGATACGTATTATATATGTTTGAAGCCAAAACAATGTTCAAACAAAATAAATATCTGTTTATTTTGTAACAATGCGTTGTTTTGCCTTCGAACGTATCTAATACGTATCTTATTTAATTCAAATCCAACCAGCGCTTCTAAGGAACAAAATCTGATCATAATATTTATGAGTATTTTAGAGCCAAGCTACATGCGTTTTTTTTTTACACAGGCATCACCACATTATCAAGGCCAAGAGGTCACTCGAGGATAAGTGTTAAAGAGTGCGCAGTAGAAATTGTACAATATAGTAATCAATTCGGTAAATTTGTTAACTTATATGAAACGGCTCATCAAGAACTTGTTTACGTTAGACTTGAACACAACCATATTGTAGTCAGCCGGAAAGCAGGAAAACGGAAGGCAATTCCACAGGCGTGCAGTTCTAAGAAAGAAGCTTTGTTCATGGAATCTACGTTTAGGTTTAGGCACAGATAAAGAGTGGGGGAATTATTGATAGTGTTTTCAGCTAGACGAGTGTTTCCTGTGAAAGTTTGGCGAGGGGTGGACCATAGACTGAAGCTCAGTCGAACGTTTTCCATGAAAATAACGATACATCAGAGAGAAACTCGCAATATCTCTTCTGTGAGACAGAGGTTGCAGGGAAGAGAAAAGGACATCTTCTACGAGGCTACGAAGTCTATTTTGAACCCTATCAAGGAAAGCTCCTGCCAAGATGTGAAAACAGTACTACATCCTTGGACGTACCTGGCTCTTATATAGATAGAGAATTGCATCAGCAGTGAGATATCTACTGGATCGATAGAAAGATCCCACCATTTTTCTAGCGGCCTGCTGGTGGTTATGTAATCGGAACTTCTATATAGGACTTAAAATGAACGCGGCATAATCAGGTTAACACACTGGTTTAGTTAGATCACGGAAGTTAAGCAATTTGAGGATTATCAGTATACTATGGGTTGCTATGTTGGAAATACCGAACGCAACTGGAGACCGCTTGTGAGGAAGCCGGCATGACCCTGCTGGGGTGACTGAATGAACAAAATAAAGAAAAGGATGGACAAATTAAAACAAAACGCAATTAACACAGTATTTGATTCGCTATTTCGTTTTTATAAAGGCTCGACAATATTAGTTATAAATATTAATATATTACACACACTTAGCAACTAAACAGATACTCTACTCTGTTAAATTGTTATGTGCGTTTCGCTCGAACGGGCAAATAGTAAGAAACAGCTTTAATGTAATATACACAGACACCTTGCTTCCCAACTTTCATCGAAAGTTGCCTCATAAATGTTTCTCCTATCACAGAAAATCCTTGTGCTTCAGTTGTAATAGGCTTTTGGAAGTCGAACAAAAGTTTATAAAAATTAAAAGTAAAAACATGAAATTAATTCATATGTACTCCCCCCCCCACAAACAAAAGATCAAAACTGATAAAAATTCAAGCACGCCTTTAATGGCCTGAAACAGAAATAAGATGAGACGCATTACTCATATACTGACCGAGGATAGAGACGATTTTAATATTACAAAATACTACTTCGATCGTTTAAACAGATAATTGTCATAGCCCGTTGAGTTCATAATGGTTTTCTGCAAAAATGTTTGAATATAATTAAATGCTTATTTTGCTAATTTTATCATTAAATGATAAAATTTACTAAGTGCGCATCGAAGAGATACTATAATATTTAGTTCCCCAACCTTCTTGATTACAAAGATCCATACGAATTTCAACTTGATCGGTACTGTAGTTTCCGAAAAACTTCTAGAACCGATGCGATTTTGGTGATTACTAATCCCTATTAACCCTTCTTAATCCCTCTTAATCTCTAACTGTGTATCGAACGGATACCATAATACTTAGTTCGCTACAGTTTATCAGATTAAAAGCCCGTGCAAACTTTCAGCCAAATCTAGATCGTAGTGTGCGAGAAAAAGCTGAACAAACAGACGGACAAACAGATAGACTAAGAGTATTCTACTATTATATACAAGTCACTTTTTGTGTGTCTCCATGAGAGTTTCTTTCTCCATAGGTTCCGAAACGGCTGAGCCACTTTTCGCAAATTTCACACAAAGCTAATTTATATGCCTGGCAGTGTTCTTAGATAAGTTGTGTACAGAAATTCATCCAACAAGTATCAAAAATCGGAAACAAATTCTATCTTTACTCTCGTATGGATAAAAAAGGGAGATAATAAAACTTCAGCAAATCATTTGTTCTTATAAAAAACAAATTTATTGAAATCTGGTGATATAGCTTAGTGGTACAGAATTCGACTACAGATCGTATCATCCCCCTGTTCAGGCCCGGGTGTACCTCACCATATTTTTTTTTCTATTCAATGAGTTAAATTTACGATAAAAGAAGAGGCGCCATTTAAAACAACCGCAAATCATTTCTTCTTTTACATATTTTAAAACTAAACATTAATTAGAGGCGACTTTTCCAGGACATTCATTGGCAAGCCCAAATATCAGCTGATGTGATATTGTAAACAAATACGGACAACATTTGATGAACGATATTATCATTATTATTTATTTATTTATTGCCAATTGATCCAGCAGTCAAAATACTCCTCGTAATATACAATAATCGATAGAAAATTGATTCTATAATATCGCATACATAATTTGCATGAATTGAAATATCATATTTCAGCGTATTTCACGACCGGGCAAAGCCGGGCTCCCAGCTGATATAAAGCAGATACTAAATTGTTCGTAGCCGAAAGGGCGATGTAGGTATAGTCTTTTATTATCGAAGTGCTGCAAGTCCTTAAATGGGCATTCATACCTTACAATTGGCACATAAAAACGTACGATACCGTATTTTTTTATGCAAAGGTGTTTGAAAAGAAATAGGTTCGATGCAAAAATGGCTTCTATGTTATTTGTTCAGCCTCCGCCAGGGCAAACTTGGACATGACAATGGACTTAGCTTTGAAAGAGGAACGGTCAACCACTCAGACAAGGAGAATCGGTTTTTGGTTGTACAACGAAGTATAATTGGACATATCTGCCCTGTCATCTGTGACAGAGCCACGTCAGATAAAATCAATCGGCTGTCAATCGCGAGATCAGTTGTCATCATCGCTGTCGAGATCTCGTCCTCGTAAAATGTGTTCAAACGAAATATCGCGTTATGACTCTCGGACTCACAATCTCTGCTTCTTCTAACGCCCCCCTCTCTCTCTCTCTCTCTCTTTCTCTCTCTCTCTCTCTCTCTCTGAATGTGTGCTTAAATATGTGAAGATAAAATAGGATACGGAGCAGAGAATTAATCTAATAGATACCGTTCGTAGAGATCTGAAACAATGAGTGCTTTTATCCGGAAAACTTTGGGCTCATTTTACCTATATA
>NC_136513.1:32745830-32765830 GCF_053919585.1 Euprymna scolopes
AGCAAACGTAAATAATGTTTGTAAAAGTGCGATAGGCAACGTAAGTAAATAGAAAACGTTACTTGTGCATGCGTTAACCTTGACTTAGGGAACGACTATTAAATAATTCTGCGAGTCGCCATGGAACTCAACGCCCAAGGAGTACCAAAAATAGTTTCCATTATATGAAGAAATTACTTTTTCGAAAAGTGGGTGGTCACTGTTCCATGCAAATTTAACTTAAAATTAGCACCTACTTTTGGCCACCTGAGGGAAGGGCATTTATTTTCATGTTTATTGGCTAAAAGGTTTTTCTGACAAGGCAGTTTGGTACGTGGCATCTAACGACACTCGATTTCCAAGAATCCATTTTTTTTTTTTTGCCAAAGCTTTCCTGGCGAAGCCTACCTAAAATAAATTTGTCTAATTCTTAATTTCTCATATTATTGAAACAAAAAATAGCATCCTGGAACTTTAATAAAATATTCCATTAAGGCCCGTCTCACGTTCGTATATGACAAAATACTATTTGGGTGGGCGTTGGATTTCCAGGGCGACCAGCAGACTTATTCGCTCATGTAAATCAAAAATATATGTAAGTGAGAAATTATCAATAAACGGTTTAGTTACTTTTTTTTAATAATTCATGAAAAGAGTTAAGCCAAAGTAAGTACGTGAAAAATTATTAACAACTGTTTAGTAACCTTTTCCTTTTATTATTCTTAAAGACTAAAACTTTTTTATTCATTAAATGAGTTAAGCCAATGTAAACAAATAAATAAATATTTGTACACGTGACAAATTATCAATAAATGGTTTAGTTATCTTTTTTATTACTTAAGAGTTAAGCAAACGTAAATAATGTTTGTAAAAGTGTGAAAGGCAACGTAAGTAAATGAATGTTAAAAATGTTACGTTCGCATGCGTTATAATTGACTGAGAGGAACTAAGGGAACAACCATTAAATTCTGCGGGTCGCTATGGAACTCAACACCCAAGGAGTATCAAAATAGGTTTCATGATACGAAGAAATTACTTTTTTCGAAAAGTAGGTGATCACTTTTCCATGTAAATTTAACTTAAAATGAGCACCTACTTTCTGGCCACCTTAGGAAGGTGTTACAACATGGATTGAGAGAGAGAAAGGGAGAGAGAGAGAGAGAGAGAGGTGAGTAAACGTGGAGTGTAGACACGTTTACCAGAACCGAGGGTCAGCTGACCAGATTACGTATGAGTCACGTGGTCAGGTTGGCTAGATCTGTGAGACTGGATTTGGGCTTTGAAGAAGACGGACGGCTTAATAGCTGTTCTCTCCCCTTCATTGGGAGTGGGGGACGCTGACGTGTTCAAAGCAAGCAAGATTTACTTCCATATTCTGTGTCGACATCTGGGAGGTAAATAAAAAACTATAAAACCCATTCATCGTCTTGGAGTGATAAATCTTCGTCTAACAGGTACCAGTCTCCCGCTCAAGAGAAGATGAATTCCAGATGGATCACATCGACGACACATTGAATAAGGTATGTCGAAGAAAATGGATGTAACACACACACACAAAGGCATATGAACAATTAGATATGAACACACACAACCGCATATGAAACTAGACGATCATACGCACACGGAATTCTTGTATGTTATACACCAAACGTCAATGTGGTGCCCCACTATGATAACCCTAGTGAGAACTTCAATGATAAAGCTATGCAACAAAGGGACATTTTTTTCCTGTTTATTAGCTTAAAGGGAATTTGACAAGGCAGTTTGGTACGCGAGTGCATATTAAACAGCCTTCGTTTATGCTCGCGCGTAGTGTAAACAAAGGCTACGTCTGTGAAATGGAAAACGGTTTGCAGATTCGTTTTTAGCACACCGAAATCTACAATAAACTATTTCGTTATATACGAACGTGAAACGGACCTTAAAGTAAAATAAATTTCGCCTCACGAATTTCATTTTTTCTTGAATATTGTTTGCCATTTCTATAAACCTCTCTTGTCATCCACCCCCAAACATTTTCAATTGGGTTCTAGTCCGGTGAGCATGCAGGATGTCCAAAGAGATGGAATCCAATTTCTTGTGGAAAGCTCAAGGTCCGTCTTGCAGCGTAGATTGCAGCATTCCCCTGTAGGAATAACCATCTATCACACACAAACGATGACCCTCCATCATCAAAGATGATTTTGTAGCATGCTTACATAATCAGCTGCTGTCTGACAACTCTGCACCACCTGGAGTTCCATCTCTGGAAGCTCCACCACTATGACGTGTGGGAAAAATTTCAAGGGACACTTTTTTTTTTCAAGGACCATCTAAATTGAATTTCTTCTCATCAGAAAACAGGACTTCTTGCACTTCTCAACGTCCCAAGTTTGGTATTCCCGACCAAATCTTAAGCGGTCCACTTTTTGACGTGGAGACAATCTAGGAATTTGTTTACGATTTTTATTTATCATGCCATTTTGCTGTAAGTTTCGTCTGATGGTTATTGTACTGCAATCAGCATCTGTAACGGCCTTAGCTTGACTAGAAGAAAGTCCTCTGACATTCATAATAACCCGTTTGATTCTCCTACTCAATGCAGGAGAAAGGGGGAACTTACCGAAGGATTTTGCTTTTCTATGATGCTAAGTGTTCTTTAGAAAGTTGCAAATAACAGTTTTACTGCGATTAACCTTAGCTGCTATCGCTCGCTGTAATAAACCTTGCTTATGGAATCCTAGAATTTGGGAGCGCTCAACGTCGGTTAGTTTTCTTGATTTAGGCATGGTAACAGCTCTACACAGTGATTGCTAATCTCTTACTGAGCTAAAAAAACATTAGAATTACCATAAATCTAACAATTTATATCCTTGGTCTTATAATTTTCATCATGTGTTCTTATCTAGTAAAAATACAAATTATTATAGGAATTTTTTAGAATGTAGCTTTTTGTTTCCATAAGATTTTCGATTGTAGTATTAGTAACCTTAAGTCGGGAGAGTTTTAAATCTATCTTTAAAAAATATTTTTTTAAAGACTTTTAAGTAGTATTAAATTTTTGATCAGCAGTGTGTTTATATATATATATATATATATATATATATATATATATATTAAATCCCCGAAACAGTGTTTCATGGTAAACAACTGATGATCCCTTAAAAAATATAAAAATTGGTATTATAGTAAATTTGAGAGTTGATGCAGTGATTGCAGGTGATTAAATGACTTACTGACTAGATGTTTTTTTTAATGAATGATAAAAAATAATTTTTTGTGTGGTTTCAAATGTTAAAAACTTCAAAGACTATATATATATATATGTGAGAGAGAGAGAAAGATGGAGAGCGAGAGGGGAGAAAGAAAGGAATTAGATTAGACAGAAAATATAGTAAAAGAGCGATGATCAAGACAAAATTACGAAGTGGGGAATCAGTGTCCCATGCCAATAACTCTCTGGGGACTTCAGAAGATCAGAATTCTGGACGAAATAACAGAGAACTGATTACGTCCAGCGAAAAAAAAGTAGCAATAATCATATGGGTCCGCTCCTTATAACTGGAACGAACCAGACTGTTGTAGATGAATATTGCCCGTTTTTTTATTCTTTTCTCTTTTTCAGCTATCATTTGGAACCATCTTGTTAGAATCGGCTTTAAGATAACTGAGTGCCAATTCATTTCTTCTACTCCATCTTTTTTTTTTTGCCTTTTTATTAACGGCGTACTGTCACACCTATTTACTCGTCTTTCTTCATCTTTCTGCATTTCGACACTTCTTATTTTATTTGATGGAAAGAGCAAAGTGCTCACTTATATATAAAAAATAGTGTTTAACACGAAAAATGGTATTGAGGTGACCCCCTCAAGTCAAATAATAAAAATGTATTCAATTAAAATTAATGGATTTTAAGAGTCCCCTCATAATATGAGAGTTTTTAAAACAAACCCAGATTCTTCAAGTGACGTCAAATTAAGCGAATATTTGAATATATATATATATATATATATATATATATATATATATACATATAACTTAAAGGAGATTAGAACAATAGTCTAAAGAGCAGAGTGTATTTTAATGTAATAGTGAAATTGCTAGTTTAATTAAAATACAGGAAAGAAAAAGTGCTCGTTGTAATTTAGATATATAATAAGCTCGATAGGTAAATATTCTAGAGCTAATTTAATATTTAGTAATGTGATTGATAATTTAAAAGTCAAATTATAATTAAATTAAAAATCCGTTTCATAAGAAGGAACAACAACAAAATCAATTATTTGTACGATCGTTTCGGAAAACAGTGTTTTTATTGTGGTAGACATCAAGTTACGGACAATAATTATTACATATAGTTTTTTTAATAAACAAGGTTTCCTCATCAGCAAATTATGAAGGGTTTTTATTACATTTAAAAGACCCCATAAATAAACCTAGCATTAAAAGCAAGGCAGATGTATCAATTCTATAGGGCGCAAATCCAATACATAAACGTTATCCATTCTTACGAAGTCAATCCTGAGTATTAAGGGGGAACCCAAACTTAGTCTCGGAAATGGTCGAAGCAGTTTACTATTTGAATGGTTCGACATGTTGTTGTCATAGATATGACGCCAAATAAACAATACTTTCTGCATTTTTTACATCGTTTATTTCCGTATCCGTAGGGATAGTTTAGTATATATATTTAATTGTCTTTTTTATACCATTTTGTTAATGCAAAAACAACCACATCTTGCAGAAATATAAAAATAATAAATATTTTCTGATCTTTTGTTTATAATGGTGAAGGTTTTGTGTAGAACGAACCATACGTATTGGTATTACTCCTAATCTTTGACAGTGCAGATGCCTGCCACAAGACAGCAAATACTAGGCGCAGGTTTTTACATCAGAGTTTGCTTTCTCTTAGATGTATGTCTTTAGAAGGCCGGGGATTCATCTCCCTCAGTTTATTCATGGACCCCCAGATACCAACCCGGAAATTACCCAGCTCTGATATATATATATATATATATATATATATATATATATATATATATATATATATATATATATATATGGGTTTGTGTGTGTGCATATATATATATATATGCGCGTGTGTGTATCTGCATGTATATATATATACATATATATATATATATATATATATATATATATATATATATATATATAGGAGAGAAAGAGCTGGGAGAAATAAACAGGGATTGAGACAGAAAGTGAGGAAGAAAACGACAGATGAGACAGTAGATAACGAAAAGGAAGAAAAATGACTACAAAGAAATTTAGTGTTGCATGCCAATAATTCTTTGAAGACTCCAGAAAATCATGATTCTTGACCAAATAACAGGTACCTTATTACGTCAACCGACAATGAGGGTTACAATAATCATATGGTGGACGCGCCATTTTAACTTGGACGAGCTAGACCATTATAGACGAATAATGCCTTTTTTTTTTTTACATATTTCAGACCGACTAATTTCAATCGCTTCTCACAAAAATCACTCAATTCCAGTTCATGTCTTCCCTATTTATTTTCTCCCTGGTAATCTTTTCTCTTGATTCCTATCATGAATTCGAATTTTTCGAGGAACTGAATTTTTCATAATCGATATAATATTCTTAATCGATTACGTTGAACATGTATCAAAATTTGATTTAGTATTTCAAATAACGTGCGGTAGAGCGACCACATATTTGTTAAGAAAAAGTTTTAGAAGTATATTCGAGTCATGGGGGGGTTATGTTGTTTGGATAGTGTTGTGAAGACTCTAATTAAGTCTGAGAGATACCGACTACCAAGTTGCCTGGGTACTTTCATAGTACGCCATCTCGCCGGTACGTACTACGACTGTTGCTCTCTGTGTATTCTGTTTTGTTTCAATACTACTTACATTTACTAACCCATATTAAGGTCTCTGTTTTCCTTAGTAACATTTCCGAGCCGCAAAAAATAGTAACGCTACGGTCAATATTCAGAATAATAAATAGTAATATATATATATATATATATATATATATATATATATATATATATATATATATATATATATATATATATATAGTAACACCACACTGATGAAAGAAAACGAACTTTAATCCATTTAGGTAAAATGTTTGTCCATAATTAAAATAAATGACTTAACAATAATATGAATAGATGACAGCATTTATATGCAATATACGATATACTTAAGCAATTGTCAGCAATTAATTAAACATTAAACCAAAATTGGTCTTAAATCTAAGTATTAAAACAATCGATAATTTGTAAACATTACGTGCCACTAATACGAAACTAAAGTTAACCGTAACGTTAATGCAAGGTTGTTATGGCCATATTAGAAATATAGAAATAAAAATTTAAAAATTATTTTTAAAAAATTAATTATGTGAAATAAAGAAATAGTGAAATCTAATTTAGGAACTCAACGAATGGGATATACAATTTTTTTTTTAATGGGTAAGTGTTTTTGTGGAGACTTCTTATGAGTTTGTTCTTAAATAAGGATACGAAAATTAGGTGATATATTAATATTTAAATGAGCTTTCCACGGAGGTTAGCTCAAGGGTAAATGTTTTTCACGTGCTTCTTTTTCAGTTAAGGAAATTTTTCATTCTTTTTCTTTCTCTTCAAACAATGTTCTATTGCCAAGACTGTTATTATTCATAAAGTCTGAAGAAATGCTGGTTTTTGAAAATTTTCAAACGATATAATGTTTGAAATTGTCGACTGGACATGGAAACAATTATAACGTAAAATGAAATACACGTTTTGTTGCCATCAACACATGTTTTGGAGTCTTGATTTAGCTTACACAGTATTTATATTTATATATATATATATATACATATATATAGATATATATATAAATGCATATATATATAAATGTATATATATATGTATATATATATATATATAAATGTATATATATATAAATGTATATATAAATGTATATATATAAATGTATATATATATATAAATATATATAAATGTATATATATATATAAATGTATATATATAAATGTATATATATAAATGTATATATATAAATGTATATATATATAAATGTATATATATATATAAATGTATATATATAAATGTATATATAAATGTATATATATAAATGTATATATATATAAATGTATATATATATAAATGTATATATATATAAATGTATATATATAAATGTATATAATATGTAATATATATATATATATATACATATATATATATATATATATATATATACGAGGGACGTGCAATAAGTAATTCTCCTGTCCCACTTCCAGTCTTCAGACTAACTGAAATTTTCCATGTGCAATGATTTATATGTCTACGGGTTACGTGGCAAATTACAGCGCTGAACTACTTGTTGCTTCTGTTTTACAGGTGTTTGAACTGAGTCAGGTATGAAATAGAGTCTGTTGAATGTCGAGCAGTGATCCGGTTTTTGTATTTGAAAGGACGCACACCACAGGAAACTTTTGATGAAATGAAATAAACTTAAATTGATAATGCCCCATCATATGTCCTTGTAAAACGCTGGTATCGTAAATTCAAACATGACCGGAAGTCTGTGGCAACAACGGCCAGACCTTGTCGCCCCCTTCTGCCATTGATGAGGCATTTTTTCGTCAAGTTCAGGCTGCCATTTTGGAAGATCGGCGCATTAGTATTCGCCAAATAGCCCAACATGTCAAAATTAGTACAGAGTCTGTGGAAACTATCATTCATGACCATTTGCATATGCATAAGCTTCCTGCCAGATGGATTCCCAGGTTGCTGACACCATTCCAGAAGCGAGAACGCGTCGAGTGCTCGAGGATGAATTTGGAGATGTGCCAAGAAGATGAGTCTTTTCAAAAGACTGATTACACAGGATGAAACCTGGGTCCATCACTATGATCCAGATACCAAAGCCCAGTCAATGCAGTGGAAGCACTTGGACTCATTACCTCTAAAGAAGGCAAGGGCGCATTCCTCCGCTAGCAAGGTCATGCTCACAGTCTTCTGGGACCAGGAGGGAGTAGTGATGACAGATTTCCTTGCAAAGGTTACCACAATTACAGAAGCCTATTATGCTTCACTTTTGGGGAAATTAAGGTAAGCTATCAAAATCAAGAGGCGGAGCAAGATCAACAAAGGTATCCTCCTCCTGCAGGACAACGCTCCGGTCCACAACTCGCATGTCGGGCGTGTGGTTATGAAATCCTTCCCCATCCTCCCTACTCTCCTGACCTTGCATCCTTTGACTTTCACCTCTTCCCAGCCATGAAGTTGGTTTTGAAAGAAAGCGTTTCCCAGATGATGCAGCCTTGATTTCTGAAATCACGTCGTGGTTGGAGAACCAACATGGTGTGTTCTACAAAAACGGTCTCCAGAGCTACATCAAACAACGGGGAATATATATATATATCACTCTGGGTGGTTGCTATGTTGAGAAAGTCTAATAACTGTGCCAAGTTTCGTTGCTCTACTGCTATGGGAAATTGGTCAGGGGCATTACTTATTGCACGCCGCTCGTGTATATATATACGACTTTCGTTCAAAAAAAATTGGCCTCTTATTTTTTAAATCAAATAGTTTAAGAGCTACAAAGAAAGGAGTGTTACTCTTAAAACGAGCGATCTTCATAATTTTATTCGCTACATAGTCACCGTTATTCATATTGTCTCTTGGCAACAATAAAAGACTCCTGCGCATGGGAGTCTGGAATGCGCTCGTAATAAAACGGTATTTCCAAATGTGACGTATGTTTTTTTTAAACTAAAAATGTTAAATAAATAAACGAGCGACCTATTGTGCTCCAGGAATTCTATATTCTGCGCGCGCGCACACACACACACACATATACATATATATATATATATATATATATATATATATATATATATATATATATATATATACTCAGCGTACATTTTACATGAATTTAATTATTATATTATACTCAATGGACCTTTTACAGGTATTTAATAACGCATCTCTGCTTCTGATTCACGTCCATGACAATGGTTGCCGTCTTAGGGTCTGACACCGTAAATAACTGCAACAGGGAGAAGAAATATCAGGTAATAAATGCGTGAGTTCAGTTATCATAACAATGTCATTTGCAATTTTCTTTGATCCATTCACGGGAAATATAAAATAGAAGTATAAATAGTTTGAATGCTAACGGCTATTTTTTCTTTCGGACAAAAAAGAAAAAAGACGCATTCATTTTGCATTAAAGACACAACAAATAAATTGTGTATATATATATATATATATATATATATATATATATATATATATATATATATTATTCTAGCTGGATACCCGGCGTTGTCCGGTCGTACAATACGCTTAAACATGATATTTTAATTTATACAGATTGCGTATGTATTATTATAGAATCAATTATCCATTGGATGAAATATATTACGAGGATTTTTCCCCCGGAGGACTAATTCGCAATGTTTTCTTTAAAAAGATAATAATGATAATGTCGTTCATTAATTTTTTTAATGCTTGTATATAATATCATGTCAGCTGATATCTTGGCTTGACGATAAATGTCCTATAAATGTCACTTCAGATTAATGTTTAATTTTTTTATTCAAACGAAGACATGATTTGCGGCGATTTGAAATGCTACCTCTACTTTTAATGTGAATCGAAGTCATTAATGGGTAAAAAAAATTAAAAGAAAAAAACGGTAAGATACATCCGGTATTGAACAGGGGCATCATTCGATCTGTGGTCGACTGCTCTACCACTGAGCTATATTTCTAGATGACAATAAACCTTTTTTTTTTTAAGAAAAAAAATGTTGCTGAGATTTTATTATTTCCTTTGGCTTGTGTAATGTAAAATATTCCCATATAAAATTTATTTTGTATCTATAAGAGAGAAAGACTATTTTTAAGATCGGATTTTTTGGAGTTTCGAATTTTTTTTTTTCTGAGATTTTATTATTTCATTTTAACAGTGTTACGTAACATATTCACCTGGATTAAAAATAAAATCTCTATCTCTATAAGAGAGGAAAGACTATTCTTAAAACTGAATTTGTTTGGATTTTCGAGACTTGTCAGACGAATTTATGTACGAAAAATATCTACGGATACTGCAAGACATATAAGGTACCTCTGTGTGGAATTTGCAATTGATAGACTTAGATGTTTCGGAACCTATGAGATAGGAACTCACACAGCCACCCACAAACAACGTGACATTTATATACCTGTAGAGAAAGATGTTTATATAGTATTGCATTTTATTTCTTTAATTTAACTGTCATGAGGAAGTTTTAAAATATATATGAAACTAATTTTGTTTGTATTTCCTTACTCATTTCTTCATGGCATTGGGATATTATTTTCGTAATTTTTAATTTTTAATATATATATATATATATATATATATATATATATATATATATATATATATATATATATACAGGGTGTTCCAAAAGAAACAGTGCAGTAGGAATATGCTAATAACCCAAAGAAACAAAACTCACAGAAACATAATATTTATTGCAAATACTCACAAATCCAATACCTTATCAACTAAAGTACGATTGAGGATTGACTCGTGCAGTAAGATATGATCTACAATAACTGTTGAAAGTGTGCGCCATTCACCTGCAGACATAAACGAGCGCGACGCTGCATGTTTTGAAAAACACACTCAAGTTCATCAGGTTTGATGTTCTGAATAACACTTGTTATTCTCTGCTTCAGTTCATCCGTAGTTCGAGGATTGTCTGCATACACTGAGCCTTTCAATTTGCCCCACAAATAAAAGTCAGGGGGTGTTAAATCCGGTGATCGAGGTGGCCACAAACCACGAGAGATCACACGATCCCCAAAGACATCACCAACTGCAGCCATACTGACACGAGCCGCATGTGCAGTTGCAAATATCCTTTCTTGTGTTCAGTGCACGGTTTCTTTTGGAACACCCCGTATATATATATATATATATATATATATATATATATATATATATATATATATATATATATATGTATGTATAGTTCAGGCGAAATATTGGCAGCCAATTCTTCACATTAACCTTCGTAAATAACGGTTAAGTTCAAAGTTCACTGTACATAAAAAATAGAATGCAAAAATATCGTTATGCAGTTTTAGAGGGTAAAGGTTTCCGCGTTGGAGTGGGCAGGCTTAGCGACTATTTTCGCGATGCGATAAGAAGGTCCGAATAAAAAATCACCAAAAAACATAAGGTATGCTAGGGAAAACATCCTTCAGCCAAAAACATTTAGCCAAGCCAAAAATCTTAACAATCAAAAAAAAATAAAGACATGAAAAATAAAAAAAAAGTGAACAAAAAAGGTTAAAAATAAAAAAAAGTATTGGAAATGTTGGACGCTGACAAAAGACAGATTAAAGAGGTCACGTGGTCAGGAGCTTCTTGTCGGCGAGAATCTTGCGCGTTGAAAAAAAAAAGCGAGGGCCCGTATTTGTGAATGTTTAGAATACCTGGGTTTTATTTTGTTTAAATATTAGTCTTTTAGGATATTTTGCCTTTTCTGGTTTCCTTCCAAAATATTCCGGACTGAAATGGCATTAGATATTCAAAACTACAGTATTGTGTGCGTATGTGTGTATGCGTGTGCATATGTCTTTTGTATGTTTGTGATTGTGTGCGTGTAGTGTCTGTGTGTGTGTTTCTGTGTTTTTGCGTGTGTGTTTGTGGTGTGTGTGTATGTATGTGCATGTGTGTTTTGTGTGTGTTTGTGATTGTGTGTGTGTGGTGTTTGTGTGTGTTTTTGTGTTTTTGTGTGTGTTTGTGTGTGTTTGTGGTGTTTGTGTGTATGTATGTGCATGCGTGTTTTGTGTGTTTGTGATTGTGTGTGTGGTGTTTGTGTGTGTATTTGTGTGTGTGTTTGTGTGTGTTTGTGGTGTGTGTGTATGCATGTGTATGTGTGTTTTGTGTGCGTTTGTGATTGTGTGTGTGTGGTATTTGTGTGTGTTTTGATGTGTGTGTTTGTGTGTGTTTGTGTTGTTTGTGTATATGTATGTGTATGTGTGTTTTGTGTGTGTTTGTGATTGTGTGTGTGTGGAGTTTGTGTGGGTGTTTTTTTTTTACACAGTGATCACCACTTATCAAGGCCTGGAAGCAACTCAGGGATAAGGGGTATTGCAAGTACATTACGTTACTGTGGAGATTTGATGAAGTGTTTAATTAAGGGGGAGTGTCAGTAGGAATTTGTTAACATTGGACTTGAAGACATCCAAGTTGTAGTCCGGAGGGAAGCAGTCAGACGGAACAGAGTTCCACAGGCGTGCAGTTCTAAGAAAGAAGCTTTGTTCATGGAATCCGCGTTTTGATTTAGGCACAGATATAGAGTGGGAGAAATTTTTCACAGTGGATTCAGCTAGACGGTGTTTTTCATGAAAGATTGGCGAGGGGGGGACCAGAGATTGGAGTTCAGTGTTTCTGTGTTTGTGTGTGTGTGTGTGTGTGTGTGTTTGTTTGCTTTATACACATCTAATACATTTATGCTGATCGTTTAAATCGCTCATTTTCCAATCAAATTGATTGTTTGTATGATCTAGTCAGTTATGTGGGCCGTCGCCTCCGCGAGCTACCGGAAGGAACATTTACAGCATTCTTCACAGTAACATAGTTCGCAATATATTGTAGTTTACATTGCATTGTAGAGAACCTACAGTGACTTCATAACGTTAATTTATTACAATAGTTTGAATTAAAGACTAAAATGGTAAAGTCAAATATTATGGTTCAGTTGTCCTCCAAACTGAAATATTCATTTAAAAAATGCCCTTGTCTTATCAAAGAACCTTCTGTTAAGTTCATACACCGGGCCTTTCTGTCATTCAGTAATAAACATCTAAAATGCATCTGTGATTTTATGAAGAGATTAACTTCGGTCGAAATCGGATTGTTCCTTCTTATATCTGATTTTCTCAATTATTCATGTTTCGGTGGTTATCGAAGGTATTCCGATACCAAATCTTTTCTGGATACATCATTTATATTGCTGTGAAGTTTTGAACGCCAGAAGAAACGGATGCACACGCACAAACAAAACATGTCATTTTATATATAAGTTGAGATAATAAGGATATTATATGTTCTTTAAGGTTATCTTTATTCATTTAGTTTAGTATTACTTTTGGAATGCGACTTGTAGCCAAACAGTAAGAGGCGCTGAATGTCGCTTAGTCGATCTAGTTTCCATCCAAGTGTGAGATAATTTCTAGTCTAGCCGTATTGAACAGTGTATATATGAGTGACTATATATCTATAAAATTAAACGTGTCTGTCTGTGTGTCTGTGTGCCTGTGTGTGTCTGTGTACATTTCACTACGCAATAATTCTGTTAATTTTAAGTCTACAGACTTGAAATTTTATATACAGGGTACTGAGATTTGGAAAAATCTTTGTAATCGGTTTGCGGCCAGAAATTTGGCTGTTAAGGGGTCGAAGGTTAACGATTTTATCTTTGACAACTCTACCAAACTCCGCCCTCAGTTTTGGGTCGAAACACTTGAAATTTTAGATATATATTCCCTGGACATGGATGTAACTTAATAACTTTATTTGAGCTCAAAACAATAAGTGTTAAGGTATTATAATAGGGGTCAAATTTTAAAAGAATGACCTCTGCAGTTTCTACCAAATTACTAAGACAATTTAAGGTCTAAACATTTTAAATTTTACATAAAGAGTATTCAGAGATAGGGCAAGCTCTTTAATCAGTTTGGGTCGAAAATCTTTAGTTACCAATATATAAATGTATGTATGTATGTATGTATGTATGTATGTATGTATGTATGTATGTTTGCCTACAACTTTCCCTAGAGGCGACGGATTTTATGAAGATCAGTATCGTTTTGAAGTTCTGCCTTTCAGACGAGAAATATCGAAAATTTCGCTAAAAACATTAATATTTGCACCACAACTGGGCACTTTTCTGCAGGGGGGGGCGCTTTTTTCACCGATATTTTCGAACGTCATACTCTCCTTTCGATTGTCTGGTCTTAATTAACACCTACGTCACTTCCGGTTTTTCGGTGGCCGTAGCAGCAAAGACGTAAGGTGGTTTTCCCGTTCTTTTCCTCCTTTGCAGTACTAGTCCGAGGCTGCCTTCCTACTATCACTTATATATATATATATATATATATATATATATATATATATATATATATATATATATATATATATATATGTGATTAGTAGTTTTTGAAAAAGAAATCCAGCAGAGTGCTCAATCAAAAGGAAAATCCAAAATGCAAGAGCGTATTTATATTTTGTATAAAGAAAGTTGTTAGATGAGGCAAATCATTGGTACCGTCGGTTTCAAGCCCGATAATAAGGACTGTTTAAGGTATCCTTATCAAGCTCTCTTCAGCCAATATTCGAAGAGACGAATATTGATTGAAGACAGCTTGATAAGGATACCTATCACGGTCCATATTATCGGGCTTGAAACCGACGGTACCAATGATTTGCCTCATCTAACAACTTTCTGTACACAAAATATATAATATATATGTATATATATGTGTGTGTGTGTGTGTGTGTGTGTGTGTGATTTGTTAAATAAGAGCAATGCTTCTTGTTTGTTTTTCTTGCATTTCGTTTTGGTTTCATTTAGCTGGCCAATGTTAGAACGTACTGAACGAGTATAAAAAGAAATCTGACACTGTCGCGAACGTTTACGACTTCCATGAGTCGTCTTCAGGCGAGTGATGAAATAAAAAAAAATGCGTTTAGTTAATTTATTGAAAAGTCCAAACATGCATAAGAGGAAAAATGCTGCCCAAATATACTAATATATACGTAATGGGTTTAAACTATATGTGCAAATGTTTTATATGGAGACTTTGAGCTCAACATATAAAAATGGAGAATAAATATAAAATGCAATCACATATATAAGTATTAATTTATATAAAAAGTTCAAAAAAGAAAAAGAAAGAATTGAAAAAGGGTGTTTTCATATTGACTTGACAATTTATATATAGCTATTATTATTTTGCCACACCATATTAATAGAAGTGCAATCTTTCCAATATTTCTAGATTTATCGCCAGGGATAATTTAATCTAACTGATTAATCTGACAATATAAATAAATTGGTCAAAACTAGTTAGATTTTTTATGCCTGACGATGAATACAGAAGGATGGGAGATTACATCAGTCATTTACTGTCAGAAGTAAAGACCGTTAATTAAAAGTTTGAAACAAATACAAAATAGATTAAAAAAAACGTCTATTTTATTTAATGAAATGAAGAATGCTGCATATATATATATATATATATATATATATATATATATATATATGCATATGTATAATAGACGTCACTACATTGTACATTGAAATTCACAATATTTCATTAAAAACAAGGAATACAAGAAAAAGTGAGAAAATTCCTTATTCTATGGAGTTTCAAAGATAGGCTGTTCTCACATTAGCAAACCTTGCTGGTAAACGAATTTTTTGAAAACTGTAATAATAAATGTTTTGGAAGGAAAATAAAAGTTTATTAATTTTTGTTTTATTCCGAAATGTTCTCATATTATATACATGTGTGTTCGCGTGTGTGTGTGTGTGTGTGTGTGTGTGTGTGTGTGTGTGTGTGTGTGTGTGTGTGTGTGTGTGTGTGTGTGTGTGTGTGTGTGTGTACTAGCTGGCCGCCCGGCGTTTCCTGGTCGTACTCTTAAACACGTTTTTTTTTTAATTTATGCGGATTGCATATATATTATTATAGAATTCAATCTTCTCTTGATTATTATATATTATGAGAAAAATTTGCCCGGTGGACTAATTCGCAAAAAATCAATAATTAATTCAAATAAGAATACTAATGTTGTTAATCAAATTTCATCTGTGTTTGTGTATAATATAACTTTAGTTGATATTTGGAATAGCCGATCTTGAAAATAGTCTTTCTTCTCTCATAGACAAAAACCGAATTTTTACAGGTGAATGTTTTCGTTAAACTGGCCAAGGTTACACCAGTGTATCGGAAAATACTCCCTTGTACGAATATATTTTATCTTAGATAGACTATTTTTAAAATCAGATTTGTTTTTTTGATTTTCGAAACTTATCGGATCAATTTCTCATATCTAAGAAATCTCATATCTCATATGTAAGAACACTGCCAGACACGCTTTTGTGCGAAATTTGCAAAAGATAGTCTTAGCCGTTTCGGAACCTATGAGAAAGGAACTCACACATGCACACACATATGATTTTTATATAATACCAGCTAGGATTCTCGGCGTTGCTCGGGTGTTTGGAGGTGTGTCTTGATGAAAAAAAAAGAAAAGGAAAAAGAAAGAAAGAAAAAAAAGAAGTGGTTGTAAGTAGTGAGGCTCGAATTTGAACTGTGAAGGGGGAAAAGAACGTGGAAAAAGAAAACGTCTTTGCCGTTGCATCCATCGCCAAACCGGAAGTGACGAAGGTTTAAATTAAGGCTAGTCAATCGAAAAGAGGGGATGATTCTCAAAAATATCGGCGACCCCTCCCTGTAGAAAAATGCCCAGTTGAGGGCGAAGGACTGGGTGTTTTTTTGCCAAGTTTTCGTCTGAAGGGCCGAGCTTCAAAACGATACCAATTTCCTGAAAATCCGTCGTAAAGTTTTAGGCAGACATACAAACATATATACATACATTTAAACAGACAGGTGAGATCTATATTATAGATTATATTGGACTCAAGTAATAATTTAAAAAATTTTTAAAATGACTGATGAGCCACCACTGAAAATCGAAGTAAAAACATTTAGCTTACGATTTACTTTTTCCTTTGACGTTAATGACTCTACTACGAAAACATGTTTACTGCATAGCTAAAAATTAAAACATGAACCAATTGCTATTCTGTCACGCATGCATATTCGTAATGCCGTCGTTCGACCTTCACCTGGCAAATTTCATTTTTTTTTTTTTTTCACACATTTGCGCCGATTTTCCCAGGCTAAAATCCAAGTATGAAGTTCTGCATGAGTTCAAATATCTATATGTAAAGTTTCATGTCTGTAGATCAAAAACTAAGGGAAAAGTTTCGTAGGTAATATTTTTAAATATATATATATATATACACGGATAGATAAATATAGACAGAAAGAGGGTTGTATTTACTATAATATTTTACGCAAATATTACACAAGTACATTTCATGTGCTATTTCTTCTGAGGAGTAAAGGGCAGATTAGATTTGATATAATAATTCAATGAATAATTTTGCGATACGAAACAGTTGCTGTCATGAATCATAAATATCAACGAATAAAAAGGAATAAAACGTTATTATGGTCAATATTATGAAATTGGGAACATAGACAATTGTCATTTATTTGTTATATATTCTGCAATTGCATTGAGCTTCATAAACTAAGGATAGATAAATAAATAAAAGATGAAATATATATATATATATATATATATATATATATATATATATATATATAGGCTCGCTGCATTTTTGTACATAAATAAGCAGCCAAAACACTATAAAGAGGCGAACAAGTATTTATTTAAATAGGTAGTTGTTGAGGTCATTTGCGAGCACCGATCACATGGGTCGTTGGGTAGAACTGCCCACTATCAACGCAATTGTTGTAGTTTCAATCTCCGTCTAGAGAAAGGTATTAGTCTAGCCGCTCTGATGAGTTGTATTACAACGCAACAGTACTGTATGTGGATGACTATATATATATATATATATATATATATATATATATAACTACTTAATTTACTCACATAAAATTAATATACGAAAGTATAGATTTATGCGTAAACTTTAAGTATTTACTTCAAAAGTGCTCAATACGTAGGTAGAGCTAGTTAGTAATTTATAAAATATATATGGCGATTAAGCTACACTGAATATTCCGCGTTTCATCCACTGAAGCATAAGCCTGAAGAGTCCTAGAGTGGATAAAACGCAGAATATTCAGTGTAGTTTAATCGCCATATATATTTTATAACTTACTATATATATATATATATATATATATATATATATATATATATATATATAGGGAGAGATAGAGAAATAGAAAGAGAGAGAGAAAGAGAGAGAGAGAAATAAAAAGGACCAACCCGAGTTCTGCGTTCATCAACGTTTCATCTTTATTTCGAGACTAGCTGGGGTACCCGGCGTTGCCCGGGTGATTGTAGGTATGTGTAGTGTAAAATAAAAATGAACTCGCGGGGTGGGGGGGTAGGATCGGACCTGAAGCTCTGAGGCGAAGTTTGAAAATAAAATCGTCCAGCCAGAATCAGTTAGTGAAAGATGTTTGAATTTATTTAAGAGCGAAATTGACAGGTGCGCGGCCGAAATTCGTCGAGCGTTACGACGACAACGACGACGACGACGACGACGACTAGGTTTGTTGGTTATAAGGGAAGTAAAAAAAGAAAAGAACGTTAACACTTAAATGGGGAAAGAAAAAACAAATAAAACTAACGTAAGGCAAACGAACTATGAAAACAGAAAAAAAAACGAACACGTGAAAAATGGCTTCAATAAGCCTGTTTCGATATCCAAATTTAAAAAATCGGTGGGTACTCTGGTGTTTTGGGGTGTCGTTAATAATAAGCGAAGTAAAATAAAAATAAAAAAGCAGCAAAACGAAACACTAGTTCAATATTTAAATTTAAAAAATCGAAAAAAAAATCTCACACCACGATTCGAACCCAAAACGTTTAGATAATGAACCAACGTCTTAAGAAACTGAGCTAACGAAACTTACATGAATTTGTTTTGGTTTTTCAACTATTTAAAGTAAACCAGGTCACGACGTCATTTGACGCATGTGTAGAATCGGCATTATCACAAGAGGACCGTTTTTGTTGTCGAAAATTGTCGATTTCGGGGTGAAAAATTAACGTTTTTGGCGAGTTTTTCGATATTTTTCGAGCGAAGGATGGAGCTCCGATGTGATACCGAGTTTGTGAATTTTCGTCGCGTCTGTCGAAAGTTTTTAGCAGACTTCCAAACATACATACATACATACATTTTCGCTTTTATATATATAGATTTCCTCTGGATGAATGAAACTAAGTTAAAATAGTTAAATTTGTTTTGAATAAACCGCACCGGGGACTTCTTGAATCAGCGCCTTTCGCAAATTCAAGCACAATTAAACAGCGTTGAGACTTCTATAATTAAGTGACATTAATAAGAAAACTACTATTTTTTTAAAGTCACAGCTTAACCTTTTCACGCTATAGAAATACCTCCTATAATAATTAATACATATAATCTCAATCAATAAATTACATAACGCAAGCTCCGCCTCACCTTGTTTCAAACATCTGTTTTCCGTTTCTGAAATGGAACAGCGTCACATGTGTCCGATGAACATTTTCAAATATTTGTGCTTGTGGTTTTGTTTTAATTTTATTTATCCAGAAGAAGTCTCGGAATAAAGACGAATTGTTGATGAACACATGGCCCGGTTTATTCCTTTGTATTTCTCTATTCCGTCGGAATAATATTTCCATTAATTTCAATATATATATATATATATATATATATATATATATATATATATATTGTTTAGATAATATTTTAGATAAGATAAGTCATTGGTACCGTCGGTTAAAACCCGATAAGTAGGGACCGTTTTAAATACGTACATCAAGCTCTCTTCAGCGAATACTCATCGCTCGAAGAGAGCTGGATAAGGGTATCTAAAACGGTCCCAAATTTTCGGGTTTGAAACCGACGGGCCAATGACTTATCACATCTATAACTTTCTGTAAACAAAATATAAATAATGCGCTCTTATTTTCAGATTTTCCTTATAACTTAGCACTATGCTGGGTTTCTTTAAAAAATTATATATATATATATATATATAATTTTTTATAATTTATATATATATATATATATATATATATATATATATATATATATATATATATATATGATGAGAATAATGGAAATAATATTCCGACAAGATAGAGAAATAAAAAGGAACAAGCCGAGCTTCGTCTTTATTTCATCCAAAGGAAGTCTCGAAATAAAGAC
>NC_136513.1:32770830-32803330 GCF_053919585.1 Euprymna scolopes
CTAGACGGATGTTTTTCGTGAAAGATTGGCGAGGGGGGGGACCAGAGATTGGAGTTCAGACGAGAACCTGCCATGGAAATAACGATAATACAAGGATAGGCTCGCAGCGTCTCTTCTGTGGGAGAGAGGTTGCAGGGTAGAGAAAATGGCATCCCCCACTAAGCCACGAAATCTATTTTGTACCCTGTCAAGGCAGGATAGGCTATTTTTAGCAGCTCCTGCCCAGATATGGCTGCAGTATTCCATCCTTGGACGTGGCAAGAAGCCTCCCTAAGGTTCCAGTAGTTTTAGCACTCCTTCCCCTCCTCGTTAGTTTTCCATTTTCATTGACAGTTCATGGCCATTTTAAAATCTTTAAATGTTCTAAAATATATCTCAGTTTATATTCGATTTAAATCAGCTTCGTCTCATTAAAGTACGCGGAGGAAAGATAGAGAGACAGTAGTAAAAAAAGGATTTAATAGCAGGAAAGTAAATAAAAAACAAAACAAAATTAATAAGAATGAAAGGGAAAAATAAAGAACATAAAAAAATGAAAGAGAAAGAAAGAAGACAACAAAAACAAAATACGAAAAATAGAGGAACAACGGGGAAATAAAAAACAAAATGAAATTACAGGCAATAAAACCACTAGCATAAAAAATAAGATTGCAAAATTAAGAATCAAAGAATCAATTAACAAAATAAAATGAAAACGCATGAAAAGGAAAGAAATAAAATGAAATAAAAACAAAATAAAACGAAGAAATGGAAAAAAAAAAAAACTACGTAAACCGGGAATCACAAAAATAAAAAGTAAAGAACAGATAATCTATATATATATAAAAGTGAAAATGTATGTTCGTTTTTTTTCAGAGAAGCGGTCGGTTGCCTAACAACTTTTTAAAACTTTTTTATATCATATGTAAATCGTAATATCTCACAGTTAACAACAGAGCTCACCTGTCTATTTAATTTGGCCGACTTCGGGAAGATAAATATTCAACATTTGTCGCTCGCCGCATGTGGGTTAATCTTTTTCCTATAACATCTTGGGAAAATAAAACTAAAGAAAGCGTTCCCGCAGTAAATGAAATACTATCCCGCAGTCAAACTTGACCTCATTAAGTTATAAAAACGTGCACCTGCCAAATCCAAGTAATTAAATAAATTCAAACGTGGTGGACCAATGGTTAAAACCCTTGCACTCTTTTTTTCACACTTTAATTTACAACTTTGCCTCAACGGTTCGGGTTCGATCCTCATACTTATCTACCAAAATTTTTTTTTAATTTTAACCCCCCGCGGAGTTTTTACACACACCTGCAAACACCCAAGCAACGCCGGATACCCCTCGCTAGCGAATTATAAAGCGTGAAACTCACAAATATGAGAAAGGAACAAAAGAAATACAAATAGAAATAAAATTCAATAAAAAATTAAATGAAGAAAAAAGTAACGTAAAAATTTAAATAATAAATTAAGAAACGAATAAGTGAGTGAAAAATAGAAATAGAATAGAAAACGATACTTAATTTAATAAATAAACGAAAAAGTAAATTGAGGACAGAAATTTACTTGATGACTGAAATGTGAAAAGCAACGAAATGGTACAAAGTATAAACACGAAATAAAATAAAAATAGTCGAAATAAGAAAGTAAAAATAAAAAATAAAAAATAGTAATAAACATAAAGGAATAAAAGAAATTGCACGTTGATTGTAAGAATAATATTTTGAAGAGAGAAATGGAAGACACAATTTTAAGAAAAGTACAGAAAAAATAATAAGCAATGAATAATAAATGAGTAACGTAAAAATAATGAAATGAAAGACACAATTTAAGAAAAATACTCGAAAAATTATAAGGAACAAATAATAAATAAGTAGCGTAAAAAATAATAAAATAAAAGAAAAACACAAAAATCGAAAGTAACAATAATAAACAGAAAAAATAGAGAAAGAGAAAATTTAAACGAAAGAAGGAAATGAAAAATAAAATGTATAAAATTTAAAAAAAAATACAAGAGGTTCGAAACAATAATCGAACTAAAAAAATGGGGAAAAAAACGAATAAAAATGGAAAAGAAAAAAATAGAAAATTAACGAAAACGTATTATAAAAAAAATTAATGAAATCAATGATAAAAAATAATCCTGAAATTTTAAGAACTAATAAGGAAAATAAACGTAAACGAAAAAGGGCAACAAATAAAAACAAATATATAGAATAAAGACGTATTAAGAAGTTAGGGAAAAAGGAAAGGAAATAAACAAAAATATGAAGAGAATAAAACAAAACAAAAATGGTTACCAAATAAAAAGGAAAACTAATAAAAGAATAGAATCGAAAACAAAAACGAAATATAGTAAAACAGCAAAGAAATAAAATAAAAGAATATATGATAATAGGAAAATATCAAACATAATTGAACAGAAACAATCAAAGGAAATCAGCAGAAAGTAAGAAATAAAAAAAAAGAATCAATAAATAACAAATTAATAAACAAACTGCAGAAATAAAAATAAAAACGAAAAAGAAAAGTAAAGAAGAATTTTCTAAATAAACAAATCAAAGAAGAAAAAGTAAATAATTAAAAAAATATCATAAACGAATAACCAGAAAATGAAAACCAATACAAAAAAAAAACTTAAAATTAACATAACATAAAAAAGTAAGATGGAAATATACAAAATACAAAGGGTAGTTTTTTTACAACAAGGTCCGGAGGCCACTCGAGGATGAATGTTAATGAGTGTAAAAGTTAATAGGAAAATGCAGTAATTGTTAGTAGTGTAAATTTGGTAAATTAGATTACTTAAGTAAATGGCTCCTCATGAAGCCGACCATATTGTAATGAGTTGAAAAGGTAGAAAACCGAGCAGAGGTCCACAGGCGTGCAATTCTAAGAAAGACGTTTTTTTTTCATTAAATCTACGTTTAGGCTTAGGCATAGTTAAAAAGTGGGAGAAATTATTGATAGTAGTTTCAACTAGACGTGTGTTTGAACGGGCCATAGATTTGAGCTTGATCGAGATTTTTCCATGAAAATAACGATGAAGCAGAAAAAACTCGCAACGTCTCTTCTGTGAGACAGAGGCTACAAGGAAAAGAAAAGAGCATCCCCACTAAGCTACGAAGTCTATTTTTAACTCTGTCAAGGAAGAATAATTTCTTTCTAACAGCTCCTGTCCAGAAGTGGCAGCTACTCCATTCTTGGACGTACTTGGCTCTTATACAGGTTGAGAATTGCATCAGCAGTGAGATATCTGCTGGAGCGGCAGTACGATCCCATGATGCGAGAAGATATTTACTATCAGGAATCAATTTCTATCATTTCACTTATCGGTTTAAATACTCCCATAATAGTCTTCATCATCCAACCGATAATCCATGTACCCCAACAACACTTATCTTTGAGTAGCTTTGTGTCTAGATATCTGAGCATTAATTATTATAAAAGATCCCGAGAATGGTTCCTGTATTTTGGAGGAAAATATAATTAATAAAACAAATAATTAATAAAACAAATAATTAATAAAACAAATAATTAATGAAAGATTATTAATAAAAAAATAATAGAAAAATGATTAATAAAAAGATAATAAATAAAAAGTAATTAATAAAAAAATAATTAATAAAAAATAATTAAGAAGAAAAAAGATGAATAATTAAGAAATAGTAAATCACTAAAGGATCGAAAATAAACGGAAATCAAAGTCAAGAAGAAAAAAAAAGAGCATTTAAACTTGAAGTGCAATAATAAAACAAGTAAAAAAAAATCTAATAAAAAATAAAAGGAGTAGAAATATAAAGAAAAGGATATAAGCAAAAACATAAACAATAAAAGGAAATGAACGGAAACATAAAAATAATACAAGATGGAAAAAAGGAAAAAAAAACAGAGAAATGAAGGAGAATAAAGAATTCATAGAAAAATAGATTTGATTGGTTGTTTTTGTTTTACGTCATATCAACACAGTAACGATGTGGATAGAAAGTAAGAAACGACGAGAGAGGAAAGGATAGGAAAAAAGCGACAAAGAGAAAGAAAGAAAGAAAAGACAGAAAAAAAAAGAATAAGTAATATCGGAAGAATAAAAAGGGAGTAGATATGAGAAAAGATAAAAAAAGAAAGAAAAATAAGGAAAAAAAACAACAGGAAGAAAGAGGATAATAAAAATTAAAGTTGGTTGGTTGTTTTTGTTTTACGGTATATCAACCCTTTTCACGTTATTTAATGCCGAATCCAAAAATTTTGAAGAAAGATTTTTAATAGAATATATTTGTTGTTTTCAAGTCGGTTTCTATTCAACCCATAGTTTGAACCCTAACAGGTACTACCACTCCGGGTCAGAGTGGACCTGGGAGCAATGGCAATTAAAGGGTGGCTCCACACTCCACAAATCCCGCAAGCTGGAGCCTCACCACTTGATATAGTTTTAGGTCATATCCAGGACCAGAAAAATAGAGAATTCAACGAGAGAAAGCCACACTGACATATAATAGAAGGGATCGAAAAGAAATTGAATAGAAAGAGAAAACAGTAATTAAGAACATACAATGCAATTCACAATAAAGCAACAAAATTTAATAAATAAAGAAAAGGAAGTAGCTATACTTAAAAATACAAAAAAAAACGCAATCAATAAACAATAGTTAAAGCAAGAAAGAAAAAAAGATGTAATGAAGAACGTGAATTAGAAAAAGATGAAGAAAGTGAACGAAGGATAAAAACGGGAAAACAATAAAAAGAAAAGGAAAAGAACAAAAATAAAAATAAAAGACAGGAAAAATATAAAGAAAACGAGAGAAAGAAAGAGAGGAAACAGAAGAAAAAAAATTAATGAAAGAAAGAAGGAAAGAAAGAAATTTTTTTTTTTTTTAATATTAGAAATTAAATAACAACAAACCAAGCATGCACAGTCCTCTTCCGCAAGTAGAAAACATACTTTCACCATGACTAATGTTTGTGCAAAATTTCCTAAAAAATCCCAGGCGTAGTTATTGAGAAAAGTGTGAACAAATGAACGGATTAATGATTTGGGTGAAATTTTTAATCAGAGTTATCCGAGAAAATCTGTTCTGGCAAAAATTTACTTTCACCATGACTAATGTTTGTGCATGCGTTGTTATTCAGATAAGTGCGAACAAACGAACGGATGAATGGAAGAACTGAAGGATGAAAAAATGGGTAAGAGAAAAAAAGGAAGATAAGGAAAATGAAAGACGATTGGAAATAAAATGAAAGATGATTGGAAAAGAAATATTAAGGATGAAGAATTAAAATGGAAAGATAGAAAGTAAAAACAAAAAAAGCAAAGGCGGGAAAAAGAAAGAGAAGGAAACAAAAACCAAAAATAAATAAATAACAGAAAGAATAAAAGAAGATAAAAACGAATAAGTATACAAAGGGAAATAGAGAATAGAAAAATAAGATTAAAAAAATAGAAATAAACTAAAATGACTAAACTACGGAAGAAAGATGGAATGTAAGAATATGAATAAGAAAGAAAGGGACGAAAGAAAAATGTAAAAAAGGGGAAAAAGAAAAAAGAAAAAAGAAAAGAACAAGAGAAAGAGACAAAAACGGAAGAATCGGAAGATAGAAAAAAAGAGAGAACGAAAGAGAAGAAAAAGAAACGAAAGAAACGATAAATAAATAAATCATAAAGAAAAGAAGAAACAGCAAAAAAAAAAAGGGTAAACCAAAGACATGGAGAGAAAAAGAGGGATCAGAAAGAAATTTAAAGTAAAAAGTAAAGAAAAAAGATAGAAAGAAAGAAGAAAGAATAAACAAAGAAAAACAAAGCTAATAAAAACAACAAAAAAGAATATAGAAAAAAAAAGGTAAACCAAAGACATGGAGAGAAAGAGAGGGACCAGAATTAAATTTTAAGTAAAAAGTAAAGAAGAAAGATAGAAAGAAAGAAGAAAGAATAAACAAAGAAAAACAAAGCTAATAAAAACAACAAAAAAAGAATATAGAAAAAAAAAAGGTAAACCAAAGACATGAAGAGAAAAAGAGGGATCAGAAAGAAATTTATAGTAAAAAGTAAAGAAAAAAGATAGAAAGAAAGAAGAAAGAATAAACAAAGAAAAACAAAGCTAATAAAAACAACAAAAAAGAATATAGAAAAAAAAAAGGTAAACCAAAGACATGGAGAGAAAGAGAGGGACCAGAATTAAATTTTAAGTAAAAAGTAAAGAAAAAAGATAGAAAGAAAGAAGAAAGAATAAACAAAGAAAAACAAAGCTAATAAAAAAAAAGAAATATAGAAAAAAAAAGAAAGAACAAGAATAAAACGAACATGAAATATACATGGAACCTTTTCACTTGCTAAATAAATGGGGCAGTAATGGGTCCCTCCCTCAGGAAGCAAAAGAGAAATACCCGAAGAGGGGGGAGCGCTTAACGATGTCGGGTATAGGATGAACAATCGTCGCCCTGGGGGTAGAGTGAGGCCATTCACATGGTTGGTCGACCGTTTCAACGCAAGAATTCAAACCACCGAAGTCCCGCCCGTTAACCTGACATCTTTTTTTTTCTGTCCGTCTAATGCCTCCTCTCACCCCGCTGATCCGTTTATCGAGTCTCGCTTCTGTCCCTCATCCCGCAGAACCCCTCACTCGCCGATGGTTATGGACGGCCGGGTAGGGGTGTGAACGGAATAAGTGGGTGACGTTAAATTACTATGTCATTTGATCGCAACGAAAGGTCCTTGGAGGACTCGACGCACGAAATTGGATCAAGTGACTCGCTCTCTCCCTTTCTTTCTCTTTCTCTCTCTCAATCTCTTTCTTTTTATATTTCTCAATCTCTTTCTATCTTTATCTCTATCTATCTATCTCTCTCTCTCTGTCACTTTATCTCTTTCTTTATCTCTCTTCTATTTCTTGTCACACTCTTTCTTTTCCACCTTCTCTCAATCTATGCCTGTTTGTGGTACTCTAACAGCGTTTACTATTTTGCTATATACATAACAGAATCGCTCCCGGTCCGTCTCTCTCTCTCTCTCTCTCTCCCTCACACACACGCACACACACACACACACACACACACTTGCTCTCCCTTTCTCTCTCTGTCACTCTATAGCTTTCATTTTCTCCTCTCCCCCCCCTGTTCATCTTACTCTATCAACGTTTATTATTTTGCTTTATATAACAGACTCGCCCCGGTCTCTCTCTATATATATCTCTCGCTCTCTTTTTCTCTCCTCAGTCACTTTTTAAACCCACGACGCCTGTTTATCGTACTCTACCAGTGTTTTCCATTGAACCATCTATAACAGAATCGCTCTCGACCTGCCTCTATTTTTCTATTTCCTCTCTAGTTATAACCATAATAAAGGCGGAATTGTCGACCACTATAACAACTAGTAGCATTATAAACTTGTAAAATAAAATTGATTCCAAGTAATTTTTCAAGTATTCTCAACAAGAAAAATTCGTTGAAAAATCTTTCTATTTTTTTTTTACTCTCCGGAAAATCGGTGAATGTTTTAAAACTTCTCCAACAAGATATAAACGGGAAATTTGGAACCGCATGTTATTTTTACATATTTTGCCGTAAACAATGTTATTTCTACATATTTTTACGTAAATGATGTTTTTTTACATATTCCGCCGTAAACAATGTTATTTCTATATATTTTTACGTAAATGATGTTTTTTTTACATATTTTGACGTAAACAATGATATTTCTACATATTTTTACGTAAATGATGTTTTTTTTACATATTTTGCCGTAAACAATGTTATTTTTACATATTTTTACGTAAATGATGTTTTTTTTTACATATTCCGCCGTAAACAATGTTATTTCTATATATTTTTACGTAAATGATGTTTTTTTTACATATTTTGACGTAAACAATGATATTTCTACATATTTTTACGTAAATGATGTTTTTTAACATATTTTGACGTAAACAATGTTGTTATTTTGTTACATATTTTGACGTAAACGATGTTATGTTTACATAGTTTGACGTAAACAATGTTATTTCTACATATTTTGACGCAAACAATGTTTTTAGCATATATCGACGTAAACAATGTAATTTTTCATATCTTGACCTAAACAATGTAAGTTTTCATATTTTGACGTAAACAATGAAAAAACAGGATTGTTTTTAATTCTCTCAAAAATCAAATAGTTGATCAATTTTGTTATTCTTTTACAAAAAAGCTGAACTATATATATATATAACTGAAATTAAATAATGTACAAAAATATCTTATTTGCACCCACTCCAACGTGATCTTATCAGAATTTGGAGGGATTTACATCGTTCTCTTTAAATGACTGTCCAAAAAAAGTCTGCAAACTTATTAGAGACACCTAATATGTATAAGAATACATGTTAGTTCCGTGAACAGGCCAATTTTTATTGAAACTACTGGAGAAAAAAATGAAGGTAATAAAATAATATTAACGTTTATGTCTAGGAGCCTTATTTTTAAAAAGTCTAATCCAAAATCTATCACATTAATTTGATTTTAGAACATAATTCTTCGTTTTTACTTCGAAGGATCCGGATTCCAGTCAAGGATAATGGTAAAGTTTAAGGTAGATGGTGAGACAGAATCAATCGTCGCGAAATTTGGGTAGAGTTAGATTATCTAAATGGACGACTCAATAGTAATTTATTCACATTAGAATTGAATACGACTATGTTACAGTCAGGCGAGAAGCAGATACGGTATTGCGTTCCATAAATAGACAGTTCTCGGAAAGTAACTCTTCTGAAGATTTACATTTGGTATAATTTAAATATTATAAAATGTGGCATCCATTCTGATACTAAACTTCCTCACTCCTGTCCCTGGTTAGTGAAGAGAGAAATCCTCCTCGACTGAGGCAATTTAAATGTTTGTCAGGATCAAGAGTCATCCATTTTAAGGGGCTAAATTTCTCTCACATTAAAAACGAGCATTGTGTCAAACTAGTTAATGGAACATTTTTTTTTTTCAAAATATTCACCTTAAAATCTAATTAACATATAAATTAATTGTATGTAATTATTACGGGGTGTGACAACAGCATATTCTTTTCATTGTTTTGACTCTTGAGTATATATCCGTTAATATATTATGTTTTTATATAGACTGATATGGTTGTTGGTTGTTTAACTGTGTCTTATTGTCGGATATATACTTGAGAGTCAAAAGAATGAAAAGACTATTTTGTTACCACAACCGTAGTGATTACGTATCTCAGATGGTTGATATGTCGTAAACAACTAATGACTAATGATTTAGCTTGTTATCAATATATATATATATATATATATATATATATATATATATATATATATATATATATATATATATATATATAGTAAGTTATAAAATGTATATGGCGATTAAGCTACACTGAATATTCCGCGTTTCATCCACTCTAGGATTCTTCAGGCTTATGAATCCTAGAGTGGGTGAAACGCGGAATATTCAGTGTAGCTTAATCGCCATATACATTTTATAATTTACTAACTAGCTCTACCTACGTATTGAGCACTTTTGAAGTGAATACTTTAAGATTACGCATAAATCTATACTTTCGTATATTAATTTATGTGAGTAAATTAAGTATATATATATATATATATATATATATATATATATATATATATAAAGCATTGGTTACACTAGAAAAATACAATTTTAATTAAGACAATGTGATTTGTTAGTGTTTGATAGTTGGTTAAACAAGCGTTCTGATTAGTTATTCATTTGTCCAGACATAATATGCACTTATATTCTTTTTTGTATTCAGTTAAATATAATTTTAATTATTGAATAACGCATAAATATTTCATTTGTGTTTTGTTATCTTCCTATATAATATTTTAATTGCACAAATTACTCACTGGACAAAAGTATCTCAAGTTTTCAACAATAGATGTCAGATACAATTTTTTTTTTATGTCTAGAATATTAACCATTCTCTTTTGTAACTTTGGAACGGCATTTTAGATACAAGAAGCCGTTATAATAATATCCTTCATTTCATCCCAAAAGCAATACCATCACAATCACACCATCTTTAGAGAACATAATTCCTATTTTCCCCCCTAAATATTAAATCCTCCTACCGGGAGGAAATATACACATTCTACAGATATTCTAGTTGCACCCTTTGTAATTGGATCATAATCTCATGGACATAACAGAATCTCTTCATTTCACGATGACAAAATAAAATATATAGTCCCTTCTACAATTTCACCAATTCTTATTGGTTGAAAGCTTACAATTGATTATTCCGGTATCTATATCTTTATACATAACCCAACGCTCCAGAACTTTCCAAATATTGCGGCACTCTCTACAAGAGACACTCGTTTTTAAAAAAGTAAACCAAATACAAATATAAGAACCGCTCATAAACAATAATTATCGTGCTGAAAAAAAACTCAAAATTTAAAAAAAAAATTTTTTTTAAACTAACAAAATTTCAAAAACACAAATTATTCACGTCGTTAAAATAAACAAAAAAAAAATTAACCGATTGTCGTCGTACTCTATATATTATTTTTTGCTCCCTATTTTTAAATTAAACGTTTTGAACTCTTTTTCAAAGTGTTTGTTAACATGCTTTATTAACTAGTTGTTCTAATTATAAGATCTATTTCCTATTTGGTTTTATCGAGCTTTTACATCTGGTTGAGATTACTTTATAAATATTAAGTCTTCAATATTTATAGTTTATATAATAGTTTTGCCATTTTGGATTATTTCGGTAAAGTTAACTGTAATTTATATATATATATATATATATATATATATATATATATATATATATATACAGAGGTTCCTTCAGTCTCTGACAGACTATGGATTCCCACGAAAGGGTGCCTGCGTGTGAAATTCTTTGTGGCAGGAGGTGCGCAATCTCCAACCACATCTCTACTGAGTCGACATTGTAAAATACCAGTGTCAAGTGAAGCGTATGTACAGGACAATTGGAAATAAATACCGAGAAAGTACATACAGAACCTAGTATTCCCAAATGGTCGCTCATCCGGTACTAACCAGACTCAGCGTTGCTTAACCGGTGACCTGACGAAACCCGGTGTATCAGCGCAATTATGCCCTATATATATATATATATATATATATATATATATATATATATATATATATATGTGTGTGTGTGTGTGTGTGTGTGTGGGGGTGGGTGGTATCTTCCTAGTATTTTAGTTTCTCTTCCTGATATACTTGAGACATTGGTATTTCTTTATTTTTATGTTTGCCGAACTGATGAGCAGTGATACAATGAAACATTACTGCATGCCTAGAACTATAAATGCTCCCTACCTTATGTTGATTATATTGGGAAGAAATATAACAAATCGCTGCTGACGTAAAAAGCAGTGCTTTTTGCGTAAGGAAATAGAGCTTAGGCGTCTGGACAATGTTTAAACCTTTTAATTTCGCAACGCAATCTCATCAGCAGCCAAATAGCGTAAACTTAAGAAACGCTGAGTGTCGCTTAGGCGGTCGAGTTTCAAACTTGGCATGAAGTAGTTGCTAGTCCAAGCCGCACTGAAGACTACAGCGAAATAATATATTGATTACTATATATATATACATACATATATGTATATATATAGTCGCTATATATATATATATATATATATATATACAGTAGAAATGGTAATTAATAAAAACCTGAAGAAAGAGCTCAATACTGTTGTAGAGCAAATATGAGTTTTATTTTTTATTACCGTATTTTTCTGTTAAGTTGCATTGTTGTTTCAGCTACCCGGCCGTTTTTTGGCCGTATGTAGCTTCCTCAGACTTTTACAGAAAGTAAAAGCCTGAGGAAGCTACAGATGGCCAAAGAACGGCCGAGTAGCTGCAACAACAATGTAACTTAACAGAAAAATACGGTAATAAAAAATAAAACGTATATATACATGTACATATATATATATATATATATATATATATATATATATATATATATATATATATATATATATATATATTGTGCCTCCGCGTTGGCCACAAACAGTAACTGGTGCCTTGCGGCCACAGGCTAAACTTGTAAGAGATCTCGGAGTGGTAGGGGACCCCAGAGGTAGTGTGTTATGGCCCACTGATATATGGGCATGCCCTCGCACACTACCAACCCCTATCCCACTGTCTTGTGGGTGCCCTTGGTTGGGTGAAGACTAGGGGAACCAACCCTAAAATCAAACACCACTTGCGGGCCTCATCACAGCAAAAGACTATGAGATTAGAACTCTGACTTCAAATCCAACTGCTGCCTTGCAGTTTTCCTTAAAGAGCTATGGAACCTCATCCAGAAAGAAAGTGCGTAGTAGTGGAAACGATAGGGCAATTGTTTACCTCACGGAGATTACTTTCGGCCAGAAGCTGCCGCCTCCTCTGCTGCCAGTCACCGCGGGTTCGCTCCACTGAACATGAGCATTGGAGGTTCAAAGGGCGTCTATCTGATGCGCAACAGATACTGAACCTAAACTGTGCAAGCAAGTTTGGAACCAAGGTGGAAAGTGTTGTGGTGATAGAGTGAGACTACGCCAACACCGAGGGATAAAGCACTGAGGCCTCAACTAGTCATCCTCAAGACTAACGGACTGCATCATGATATATATATATATATATATATATATATATATATATATATGACTACTACATTTAACCGCATAAATTAATATTCGACAGTATAGATTTATGCGTAAACTTTAAGTATTTACTTCAACAGTGCTCAATACGTAGGTAGAACTAGTTAGTAAGTTATAAAATATATATGGCGATTAAGCTACATAGAATATTCCACGTTTCATATCCACCAGGCTGGATGAAACTCGGAATTTTCTGCGTAGCTTTATCGACATATATATATATATATATATATATATATATATATATATATATATATATATATATATATATATATATCCTATCAGTTCATAGATTATATAGGCTCCAAGCTATTTACTGCAATTTTGCTATTCCTTAAGGGTGATGTTTCCACTCTTTAATCTACCTAACCATCCAACCATAGAATATTTACATTCAATAGAAATTATTGTTCTATATGTTGCTTCATATTTCATTTCAAAACGATGAAATAATGAAAAAATACTCGCCATTTTCTTTTCAGGTACGAACGCAAACTAGAACAAAAAATAAATCGTATGAAAAGGAAATGAAAAGGAAGCAGAACCGTTTTTTTTTACGCAAATGGCTGAAGGCAAAGTAAGTATACTCATACAAAAGGATGGCTTGATGTGGCCTGGGTGGATGGAGGGAGAGAGTAGCTCCACATCATTTAAAATATGCGAGTTTGTATGTTATTTCATATCGCTGAAATACAATATCTATAAAAGGATAGATTGTATACGAGCATGAATTGATGCTTGTCAATATGAGCATGCAGACCATTTCAGTACTTACTTAGTCAGTTCTGAGTATCGACGGGGATTCCGGATTTAGTCCTGGAAATTATTGACGTGGTTTCCGCTTTGAAAACCACGAAAAAAAATGTAAAAGACGAATTACTCTAGGCAGGACAAGAGTGAAATAAAACCACAAATTGTTTGTGGTTATGTGTTTTCAAACATTTTTATTGCTCTTAATCTCTATAGATGTGTGTGTTTCTTTTTTTTTTATTGATATTCATATATTGTATTTATTTAAAACTAGCCTGTGTGCCAGGCGTTGCCGGGGTCTTTAGATGTGTGTGATGAGCACAAAAAAAGTGGTACTAAGCAGGCAGGCTCGAACCCGTACCGCGAAGGAAGAAAAGAATGTGGAAAAAAGTGACGTCTTTTCTATTGCGCCCGTGTCAGAACCGGAAATTAAGCCTAGTCAATCGAACAGAGGGGATGACTTTCGAAAATATAGGCGAAAAAAGCGACCCCTCCCAGTAGAAAAGTGTCTAGTTGAGGTGAACGAATTAATGTTTTTAACCAGTATTTCGATATATCTCTCGTCCAAAGGATCGAACGTCAAAACGACACTGATCACGTGAAAATTCGTCGCCTCTGTCGAAATTGTTAGGCATACATACATACAGACAGACATTTAAATAGACAGGTGAGATTTTTATTATAGAAGAAAATACAATTGTTTATATATGGATCGTGGAATTGCATTCATCTGCAAAAGATCTAGCTGCAATTTTTTTTAAATATTTATTTTAATTAATGCCCTATTATTTTTTTTTCTATTTTCCCTTGAGGTGATCATCTTTAGTTAACTATTAAGTGTAATTATAATCATGCAGATACTCTACATGATTTATATTTGCGTAATATTTGCGTAAAAAAGATTATAGTAAACAGATGTCTATTTCTGTAAATCTATGTGTGTATGCGGATATATAATTATATAAAACAGTTTGCTTTCGAATCTCCTCTGTCAGTTTTGGATCTAGAAACATGAAATTCAATATATATGGTATTCAAGCCCATGCGAACATCTTATATTTGTGTTTTAGCCGGGGAAAATCAGTGTAAAAGTGTGGAAATTTAAAAAAAAATGTAGAATTTGTCAGGTGAAGGTCGAACGACGCATTATAAATATGCATGCGTAACGTAATAGCTATTGGTTCATGTTTTAACGTTTCGCTTTGCAGAAAACACGTCAGGGGAAAAAGCAAATTGAAAGCTAAACGTTTTGATTTCGATTCTCGGTGGTGGCGCTCACGTCATTTTATGAAACTTTTTAGACCATTACTTTATATTGGGTCCAATATAATATAAGAATAAATATGAAATCTGCACTGATCAAAATATCATATTTAAGCGTATTTTACGACGGGGCAATGCCAAGCGGCCTGCTAGTGTATATATAAAAGATATCTATCTATATATTTCATTCTCTCTCTCTCTCTCTCTCTCTCTCTCATTCTATCTAGATTAAACCACTCTCTAATATTACTTAATGGCCTTGTAAACGTCTTTCCCTCTGTTTATTCATCTGTCTACTGTTTCACTATTTATCGGGAATTACTGTTCGGATCTAGATGGATTTTTTTATTATTGTTTCTTAGTATAAAGTGTAGCGAACTAAATATTATGTTTTCCGTTCGCTGCACAGTTATTAATTAATAATAATTAATAATGTTAGTCTCTACAATTCTACAATCATTCCAGAAAATCTTTCGGAAACTACTGGGCCAATGTAGCTGAAATTTTGTATCGACCTTTCGTATGATAATAAACGATGATCTTAGTATTATGGCATGCGTTGAATGGATAGTAAGTTTGTTTGTTTTTATTAGGATAGGTAGTGATAAATATTTAATGCAAATATTTGTACAAATTTAACCATATTCAACTATCAATTATGCATACAGCACATATTCTAAGTTTACAGCTATAATTGTACCTTATTTCATCTTCCATTTCACGGTTGGCTGGTTGTTATTGTTTTACGGCATATCAACCTTTTTCAGGTTATTTTGAAGAACAATTTTTTAATAGAATGTATTTGTTTTTTTCAAGCCGGTTTCTATTTAATCCATAGTTGGGACCCTAACAGGTACTACCACTCCGGGTCAGAGTGGACCTGGGAGCAATGAAATTAAAGGGTGGCTCCAAATTCCCCAAAGCCCGGATATAGTTTAAGGTCATGTGCAGGGCCTCCATTTAACGATTTTAATTACAATTAAAACATATAAGCATAAAGGACTATTCTAAGTCAACAGGCTAAAATGTTGCCAATTTAGGGGCTAAATAAATAGTTGTTTTTTTTTTTTAATTATCTTTTAATATATTGAGAAACGGTTTTAAAACATGTTACAGTTTATGAATCATTAAAGTCGTTTTTTTTTTTAATATTTTTTTATTAGATATTAATGCAATTTATTTTTAATTTGAAAATCTTTTAAAAGTTTGGGGTTTGTTTAGTTGTTAAGCAACAATCTTGGTCGGTCAGCGGGTAATTCTCGATACTCTCAGATTGAGAAAGTGAGAAGTATATCTCACTAAAATCTTCCGTTTCGGAATCGAGCAAACCATTTCTAGCACAATTGCTTCATCTTCTATTCCAAGGTCTTAGCTACAATCAAAACGTGTAAGAACACCACTGCTATGTAGTTATTAAACACTGACGTCAACACACTATTTAGAATTAGAAAACTAGAAAAATAAAACGACATTTAGTAAACCGGAAATTTGACCAAAAACATGTCATAAAAAAAGAAACGGACATTTTAGATAACCCAATAAAATAAAAACAAAAAGTTGTAACGATGGTGACATAACGGGACCAAAAGTGCAACGGAAGACAATATAAAATAAACAAAGCATATAAACACAAATAAAAACATACAAACATCGAAGTAAAAATGTTGTTTATTGTCAGAGGAAACGATTTCTAATGAAAAATGTTCGACCCCGTGGCTCATCCGTTGGTGACGCAGTGCATTGGGAATCCGTGTGTGTTCGTATTTTTTGACAATTTTTCAATAATTTTATCCGAGGTGACCGAAGATAAAGATTTTTTTTTTTTAAATTTTGAACACATAAACACATGACATTTTCCTCTGTCTTGGTCTCTCTCGATTTTTCGTTTACTATTTGACTCTCTCTCTCTCTCTCTCTCTCTCTCTCTCTCTCTCTTTATATATATATATATATATATATATATATATATATATATATATATATATATATATATATATATATATATCAATCATAATTGTATCTTTGTAGTTTCCTAGATGTAAAATCTGGAGAAATTCGGTGATTAGCAAAGAATGCTCGAGTAACGGAATTACAGTATATTTATTATTACAAAAAGTATTGGCTAGATTACGCTGACACATGTTACATACCATTGGTACATTTAACACACACACACACACATACACACACACACACACACACATATATATATATATATATATATATATAGAGAGAGAGAGAGAGAGACAGAGAGAGAGAGAGAGAATATTCATAGTAAATAAAAAACAGGTTTGGGCATTCTTTTAGAATTCTGTTATATATATATTATATTTATTATTTTTAAAACAGTATAAAATAAAAAAATAAATAATAATAATAATAATAATAATAATAATGATAATAATAATGATAATAATAATAATAATAATAATAATAATAATAATAATTTAAAACAATAATAAAAATAATAAAAATAGATAAAATGTCATATACGTCCAAATAAATTATGGGCTCTTTACTAAATTAAGAAACATGAGCTTCAAGGCCGAGCCAATATTTAACCGTATTTATCGTTAAAAATATCAACAACGAATATATATATATATATATATATATATATATATATATATATAAATATGTATATGTAGATATATATATATATATATATATGAAGTAAAAATGTTGAAGGGTTCTTTATACAGAGATTATCAATACATATGAAGCTCAATAGGTAGAGTAGTTGGACATGAAGATATAAAGATATTTATGGACAAGATAAAATAAGTATATATGTTTGTATCATGAGGAGAAAAAACAGTTATGTGAAGAGGGACGATACATGTTCTTTATATCTAGGCATTTCGAAGTCTAATGCTTCCTATCAGAAAATGAAAAGAGAGCTAGTTTACATATTAAGGGAGATGCTACATCTACCTAAGAATACATTAAGTATAGAAATTCAAAAAAGGGAATGAAAAAACAGAGGGGGTGGGGTTAGTAGAATGTGTCGTTATATTAGAAGTGGAGCATATTAACAATAATAAAATCTGAATTATTGATGTTAATGGGGGTATATAATACAAGAAACATGCGAATAGAGAACATACATAAATAATAATAATAATGCAGAAAGAGAAAATAAGTGATAATGGTCAAAATTAAATTGCGGTAGTAGTAGTAGTAGTAGTAGTAGTAGTAGTAGTAGTAGTAGTAGTAGTAGTAGTAGTAATAATAATAATAATAATAATAATAATAATAATAATAATAATAAAATTAATAATAATAATTATAATAATAATGATAAGAAGAAGAAGAAGAAGAAGAATAAAAAATCTGGATTCAATATATCAAAATAATAGTTATCAATAAGTTTAATAAATGTAAATGTTGCAATATTTTGGGGGTATAATGGGGTATGATCCCACACAGTCGGACGATTCTATTTATAAACGATGCTGCTAAGAACTGACGAATAAAATTCGAAGTACCCAATTACATACACTTTTAGTATATGTCCGATATTTTTATATCTGGAAGTAAAGACGAAACCTTGATAAACATATAACCTGGTTTATCTCTCCATACATATATATATATATATATATATATATATATATATATATATATATATATATATATATATATATATATATATATATATATTTGTTAAGCCAACGACTATTTCGTTTTGAAATAGAACAAAGTCATCCTATTTTCGGCCCGTACATTTTCAGATATTTTACTGGTATTTTTTTTTTCTTCAATTTAATCATCCCGAGAAAGGTTTGAATTAAAAGCTAAACGTTCATGGACATATTACCTGGTTTGTTCCTTTTTTTCATATATATATATATATATATATATATATATATATATATTTATATATATATATATATCCCCGTATATATATATATATATATATATATATATATATTTCATGAAAATAATGGAAATAGTATTCCGACAAAATAGTGAAATAAAAAGGAACAAAACGTATTATGTGTTCATCAACGTTTCGTCTTTTTTTCGAGACATCCTCTGAATGAAATAGTCTCGAAATAGAGACGAAACGTTGATGAACACATAATACATTTTTTCTTTTTTATTTCCTTCTCTCTCTCTCTCTCTCTCTCTCTCTCTATATATATATATATATATATATATATATATATATATATATATATATATATACAGTGATGATCATATTTATTGGCACGGTAAAATAAAAGTTAAATTTTGTCTAATAAATTCTAAAAAAGGGATTAAATTAAAGAAAAATAACAAAGTATATTATGTATTTTTAACTGGCCTTTCCGATGCAGCAATCGGATTTTAGAAAAAATAAATAACAAAGGAACAACAAACATAATTGCAAAAAACCCTTGTTCAAAATTATTGGCACGGCTTTGTTTTTCTTTTAGTATCAGTATAATATCAATCAATTTCCGGTTTACGTGCTTTCTGAACTTTTTTATAGCCATATTATGCTTGTTTAACGCTAATTCAGTGAATAATTTTTTTCAGATAATTTTTAGATAGCGATTTATTTAAACTATTATAAGTGACTAAATTATAATTTTCAATCGCCATGGTTAAAACTAAGGAACACAGCGAAGACGTCAGGAAGCTTGTTGTAGCATGCCATACCAATGGGGAGGGCTATGATAAGATTTCAAAGAAGCTATACCTTCCCAAATCCACTGTTAGAGCCATAATAAACAAGTTCAAATCGCAAGGCCACGTTATGAGTTTAGAGGGTAGAGGGAGAAAAAGGATTCTTTCCCCAAGAGATGAACGGAAAATTGTTCGACAAGTAAAACAAAACCCAAGGATCTCTGTTGGGGAGATTGTTGATGAACAGAGCACCTCTGGAGTGAATGTATCTCGACATACAGTTGGTAGAGTTTTGAAGAGAGCTGGTTTAAAAGCATGTCGTCCGAGAAAGACTCCCTTATTGAAGCCTATGCACCTGAAAGCAAGGCTAGCCTTTGCAAAACGTCATATTGATAAAGATGTTGCATTCTGGAAACGTGTTCTATGGACTGACGAAACGAAAATAGAGTTATTTGGCCATAATAAAGTGTCTTATATTTACAGAAAATCTGGCGAAGCTTTCCTGCCTAAGAACACAATACCCACAGTGAAGCACGGTGGAGGCAGTTTGATGTTTTTGGGATCCTTTGCTGCCTCTGGACCAGGGCGACTTGTTAAGGTCACAGGTAGCATAAAAAAGGAAGATTATGTTAAAATATTGGATGAAAACCTGAAAGACTCTGCTAAAGAGCTCTCACTTGGTCGTCGTTGGTGGTTCATGCAAGATAATGACCCAAAGCATTCGGCTAAACTGACTAAGAAATGGCTTGAGGACAATCATATTAATGTTTTGGAGTGGCCATCACAAAGCCCAGACCTTAATTCAATTGAAAATTTATGGAGAACATTAAAATTGAGGGTAATGCAAAGGAAGCCTAAGAATCTTATTCAATTGGAGGATTATTGTCAGGAAGAGTGGGCTAAAATTACTACTGAAGAGTGCAACAACTTGGTTGTAAACTATGAAAAGCGACTGAGGAAGGTAATCAAGGCCAAAGACTATACAATTGATTATTAAAGAAATCGTGCCAATAATTTTGAACAAGGGTTTTTTGCAATTATGTTTGTTGTTCCTTTGTTATTTATTTTTTCTAAAATCCGATTGCTGCATCGGAAAGGCCAGTTAAAAATACATAATATACTTTGTTATTTTCTTTAATTTAATCCCTTTTTTAGAATTTATTAGACAAAATTTAACTTTTATTTTACCGTGCCAATAAATATGATCATCACTGTATATATATATATATATATATATATATATATATATATATATATATATATATATATATATATATATATATATCATTGACATAGTGGTTGTCGAAGTAAATCAACATTTAGCCTGATCAGTACCAGATGGGTGACAATTTGGAAATTCCAGGCAATATATGTAGAAAGACGTCGACATCTTCCTCCAAGAATTGTCAAAACCTAGCATCATTATCTCTCCTGGCGGAGATACCCATGCGATTGCTGACCACTTGTAAATTTCATATTTTCATGGAACTTCCTTCTTTACAGGAAGCCTGCTAAAACTTGTATAGGGTTAGTTCTGTAGGCTTCAATCTTTCCGATTCCTGATTCCGAATCCGACAATCGTCTCAACATTAATAGATAAATACGATGGGGTTGAAGTGGAACAAAATATAAAAACAGAGAATGCATTAAATTATTTCTCAAAAAAAAAAAATCCATGGTTTTCGAAAATTCATTTTTTTATTCAGATAAAATCAATAACAAGTTAAAAATAAAAGTTACTATTCAGTACGAAAATTAAAAAAAAAAATAACATTGTGTATCTGAAAAAGTATTTTTTTTTTTTAAATTCATAGTAAATGTTTGTTTAAAGTAAAAATAAACCTTCATAACAATTCTGGATATATATAGAGCGAGACACACAAAATGGCAGATACAGAGAGAGGGGGAGAGACAGACAGACATACATACAGACAGACAGACAGAGACAGATATTAATGCATATATACTAACATAGATATATTTATGTATTTGTTTAAGTAATGTATTTTTAACTATTATATATATATATGTACATATATATAGATATATGAAGCTGCATATATAGAAAGAAATACAGATAGATAGATTGATAGATAGACATTATACATGTATAAAATGGCTGTTTTATGTTTTATGTATACGTGCATAAGTAAATGCTTTTACAACTATTATATATCTGTCTATCTACTATTACATAAAAGTCACTTTTCTGTGTGTGTATGTGTATGTGTGTGTGTGTGTGTGTGTGTGTGTAAGTTCCTTTCTCATAAGTTCCGACATTGCCGAACCTATCTTTTCCAAATTTGACACAAAGTAAAATCTGAACTTGGCCAGTGTTCTTTGCTATGTTTTGTACAGAAATCCACCTGATAAGTATCGAAAAACGACAAACCCGATCCTAAAAATAGTTGCTTTTTTTTTCTTTTGATAAAAATTATAATTTTTACTGACGAATATTATAGGTTACACCGGCAAGGGAGATAATAAAATCTTCGCAAAATATTTCTTCTTTAAATGACTTTTTTTTCTTTAAATAAAATGATTTATTCTTTAAAAAAACAGAATTACTGACATCTGGAGATATAGCTGAATGTTAAAGCATTCGCTTATAGGTCGGGTGTCAGTTACCATATTATTATTTTACTATTTTTTTTAATTTTATTAAAGAGTTCAAGATAAAAGAAAAGGTACCGTTTAAAATTGCGAGAAAGCATGTTTTCCTTTGCATATTTTAAAACAAAACATTAACCAGAAGTTAATTTTTTATGCTATTCATTGTCCAGCCCAAATATCAGCTGACGTGATAGTGTAAACAAACATAGACGGAATTTGATAAAACTCTTTATCGTTGTCATTTTTTTTTCGAATTAGTTCACCGAGCAAATTATTTCTCGTAATATATAGAGGATTGATTCTGTAATAATTTGAGATGTGACAACAGCATATTCTTTTCATTGTTTTTACTCTTGAGTATACATCCGTTAATATCTTATGTTTTATATAGACTGATGTTGTTCTCCGTTGATTTACTGTGCCGGATATATACTTAAGAGTAAAAAGAATGAAAAGAATATTCTGTTGTCACAAACCTAGCAATAATTAGGGCGATGACAACAGCATATTCTCTCCCTTGTTTTTATTCCCAGGAATATATGATGATGATGATGATTGCAACGTCTTGTCAGGCGAGTGCCACTCCCTCAGACATTTAAAATCCATGAGCCCAAATGTCTGAGGGAGTATCTATACAAATATGATGTTACAGAGTCTTAGCTTTGTACGAGAGCTAAGTCTCTCTCTCTCGGTTCAAAATGTTGAGATTCAGCAACAAGCAAGAGCAAGATAGCCAGCAACAAATTAAACTGAAGACCAGGAATATATACATATATATATATACATACATATACATACATATATATACATATATATATATATACATATATATATATACATGTATATACATGTATATACATATATATACATATATATATATATTAGTTTAATGGTTATATTTAAATTCTGAAAAAACAACATAGAGATACATATATTCGAATTAAGAATTTATTATTTGACAAAATGAGTATATAGAAGGGGTCATGTTGATTTCCTAGTAATATCTATCAGGACCTTTCATCTGATTTCTGATCAGTGTGTTATCTCGATTATATATATATGTATATATATATATATATATATATATATATATATATATATATATATATATATATATTGATATCTCATATATTTTTATGTAGAGTGATGTGGTGCTCGGTTGATTAATTGTGTCTAACTGTGTCGGGTATATACTCGAGAGTAAAAACAATGAAAAGTATATGCTGTTGTTATAGCCCTAGTAATATTACATACGCAATCTGCATAAATTAGAATATTATGTTTAAGCGCATTGTACGATCGGGCATCGCCGGTTGTCCAGCTAGTAGATATATATAGAGAAATATAAATATATGTAATTAAGTGTCGGTGGATAATTATATTTTAAACAATACATAGATTGATATTAAGTTGTGAAACTATATATGACAATTAAGCTGCACAGAATATCCCGCGTTTCCTTCTCGTGAGAATTCGCGACACTCACACACACACACACACACACACACATACATACATATATATATATATATATATATATATATATATATATATATATATATATATATATGACTTTTTTGACTCGTATAAACCAGCATGTTCCATCGAAGATCAGACAAGGGAGGATGGGGTTCGGAGGTCTCCCTCCTTCTGCAGCCTTGGACTCTGCTATTGGCCATCATTTGGTTGACAACCCGTGCTGTGCCGATAGATATAAAATAGATTGGTTCGAGGTGCTACATAGAGCGGACTCCAAAAACAATTTAAAGATTTTGGAGGCCGTCTCTATCGCGGTGCGTCAACCTTCTTTGTGCCTGCAAAAGGAAACATCAAACGCATTGTTTCTCTTTGGGGAACTTTGAATTTTTTCTCCCGCTTTTTTTTTTCTTCCTCGTTGTGCCAACATTCTTAATCGTTTTTTTAAACGTAAATATATTTAATTAATGCCCCCGTACGTTGGCACATTAAATAAGTTCCCCAATAGAACACTTTATTTTCGTCACAATATTATTTAGATTGCTATCGATTTACTCCTGAAGAGATGATAGCCAAAAGAGCTCTCGAGAAACTTCCGCCTACTATTTTATTTAAAACTATATATATATATATATATATATATATATATGTATGTATATATATATATATATATATATATATATCCATACATAGATATTATGTATATATAGTAATATAGGTGTTTTATATACGGTAGATATATATATATATAGATAGATGAATTTTTAATTAATTAGATAATCAAACACGCATAGTAAAGTTTACTCGGAATTGTCAATGTAGGTCTTATTATAACTGGCAATTTAAAATGAATACTCAATAAATCCTAGTGTTACAACAAAATACAAAACCATAATTGCGACACGTGGTACACATTTATTTTATGAATTGAAGCTATACATATACAAAGCTTTTATTGTTGTCGTACATGCACATTACAATAATGGTGTTGTCGTACATGTACACTATATGGCGTAATCGCTTTGAAACATCAATTTTCGCCAGATCACCGCAGTAAAGCAACGTTGAGCCTGGTTAGTACTAGATGGGTTATCGTTTGGGAATCCTAGGCGCTGTATGTGCTCTCTGCTTATCTCGGCAGTGTTTCCAGTCGTCTTGTACAAACACTTTACTAGTCACGAGTATTTAACAATGTCGACTCAGGGAAGGTGTACTTGAAGATTGTGCACCTGCTGCTACAAAAATATCACGCGCAGGCACAACTATGTAGGTATCCATGGCCCGTCAATTTCTGAAGGAGCATTTATATATATATATATATATATATATATATATATATATATATATATATATATATATATATACACACACTATATCGGAAATTTATTACAAATAGTGATTTGACTCCCGATGGAACAATACTTTTAATTCTGTTAATAATACGATTGCATTATCTTTTCATGCTTAATTCAGTTTACGTTGGTATCAAAAGAATAATTTACTTCTCCGAAGTTCGGTGTCACAAAAACCCATCATCATCGTAAGCATTAATTAATGAGAAATATATTACCTCCCTTCATATTCGTTTTTTATCAGTTAAAAACCATTAAAACCATTTCTCCTCCAAAACTTTTCAAAACAAAATAAAGCATAGCTGTCTGTTTACGTTCTTAAATTGGCTATTTTATTTGATAATTTTTTAAAGTCATTATTATTATTATTATTATTATTATTATTATTATTATTATTATTATTATTGTTATTGATTCTTTTTAAAATGTAAATAAAAAAAATGTGCTAGTAAATTGGCATCTGTTCCTTTATAATTCCTATTAAAAATTATTCAGAAAAAATAATTTGTTGTGGGTTGAATTTACACTAAACAAAATATAGATTTTTAATTTAATTCCATTTAAGTTTAACATGTTAAAAATTAATGTACTAAAAAAATTGCTTTAGATTCGTGGTTATTTGTTTCTTTTCTTTTTTTATTCAGTTTATTTATAGTACCTTTGAAAAAAAAATTAACTACCATGGAATTTCCATTGGTTCTGCTAGTTTTCTATTAATGCCCTTTGTATTCCACAGCTCATTGTAGATTTGGTCTCATAATATAATTTTCTGGAGAATTACATCCATTTTTAGGGTGGGGGTGTGTGGCAATATATTATTTATTTAGTCATCATGATATCACTGTGACAGTAATTACCTTCTAGTTTCTTTTAAATCGAAAGTGTAGTATCTGTTTTGTTATATTTCTTCCACACAATCCCCTCAGCCATTACGTCTTTATCTGCAGAAAGAAAAATAGCATCCAACCTACTCTGGTGTTTTGAGATAATCCACCTAAGCATTTTTTTGTGTGTGGTATGTTTTTTGTCTCATGATGCCATTTCCCCTAGACATTATCTCCACATCTAGAGAGATGTAATGTAGTAGTTATTCTGTTGCCATGAAAGCAATCTCCCAAGCATTCTCACCACCTCCGGATTACATGAAGTAGCTTTACTGTTTAAAGACACTATCCTTGGCTTTTAAAAGTACGCAGCAGTGTAGTATATGTTTGTTCACGGTGATACAATACGACATATTCATCCGTTATGATATCCACCTCTTAGGTATTATTCCATCCGATTAAGGAGGTGTTGAGGTAGTATAGTGTTCTCATTAAACCATCTTTTGAGACCTTACCACTTATGTTAGTACAGTGTAATGTCTGTTCCGTTTTCATTAGACAATTATCCCAAGCATTATTACCCATTTAAGATGTGGTGTAGAATTATATTCCCCACACTGTGATCAGATGTGGAGTATTTTTTCTCTGGTAATTATACCAATGCGCAGTAGGAACGCGGGCTCGAGCTTATACCGCGAAGGAGGAAAAGAACGGGGAAAAACTTACGTCTTTGCTCTAACGACCACCGCCAAATCGGAAGTGACTTATGTTTAAATTAAGGCTAGACAATCGAAAAGAGACGATGACTTAAATAATATCGGCGTAAAAAGAAGGTGAACATAATAATGTTTTAGCCAATTTTTCGATATTTGTCGTCTGAAAGGTCGAACTTCAAATACTGATTTTGGTAAAATCCGTCGCCTCTGTCGAAAGTTTTAGGCAGGCATGCATATATACATACATACATTTATATATTGGTAAATAAAAATTTTCGAACAAACCGATTAAAAAGTTTGCCCTATCTCTGAATTCTCTTTATGTAAAATTTCAAATATTTAGACCAGAAATTGTCTGAGTAATTTGGTAGAGACCGTGGAGGTCAATTTTTTTAAAACTTTGACCTCTATCATAGGCCCTTAACATTTATTGTTTTGGCTCACATCAAGTTATTAAGTTAGATCCATGTCCAAGGAACCTATATCTAAAATTTCAAATGTTTAGACCCAAAATTGTCGGAGGAGTTTGGTAGAGTTCTCAAAGGTCAAATTGTTGAACTTTGACCCCTTAACAGCCAAATTTCTGGCCGCAAACGGATCACCAAGATTTTCTCAAATCTCAGTACCTTGTATATCAAATTTCGAGTCTGAAGACTTAAAATTGACTGAGTTATTGCGTAGGGAAATGCACACAGACACACAAACACACCCATAGACAGAAAATTTCACTTTTATAGATATATAGATTTGCAAAATTAATTCAAGAATCGTATCCCGTCATGTTGATTAAGTTTCTTTGATTGATTTCTAAATCACATTTTCAACAAGTCCTTTTCATCCTGCAAATTGGTCCTGGGTCCTGGCAAAGGTGATTAAGCGGATAAACAATGCTTAGGATCAATTATCCTATCATGATATTTGTACAAAGAGTCTACGTTTATAATAGCAAGGTTGTATTGAATAATGTTATAGTACAGTAGAATTTATTGACAAAGTGCTGGTGAAATTGTCTTCTGTTTTCTTTGCAAAAATACATTTGGAAATTTTATTCATATTTTGAAATTTAATTTGCAAGTTTTGATAATTTTGTTTTTGGTACATACAATTCAATGGGGCAAACGAGTAAGATTAAGGTTTTAGAGTATCAATTATGGATAAAGAAATACCTGGTTTATTCGTAAGTCATTATATAAGGATGCGCATAGAAAAGGTGGCAGTAGAAGGTATACGAGTGTTCTAGGGGAAGGCGTTTGCCGAAAAAGGTTGAGAACCCTCGGTCTAGATGTACAGTCCTACACGGATATGAGAGATCCTAAGATAAGAAAAACGGATATAAGAGAGATTTTCTCTCGTCCCAAATTAGAGCATGTGTTAATGTACAGTGTAACCCGGATATAAGAACCCCCGGATATAAGATCGCTCTATGACCCGGAGAAAAAAATCTCTTGCACTGTATTACAAAAATATTCAGAGATAAACATAAAATTTCGCAATTAATTATTTTTTCATATAAAAGGCCATTCCCGAGGAATTACGTCATATTTCTGTGTAGTGCATTATTTATTCTGTTTTAATCAGACATTTATCCCAAGCATTACCTTCTCCCTATTGTTTTTAGATTAAGTGTAGATTTTACCATCTGTCCGATATACATAGGTAGAGCTAGGTAGTAAGTAATTAAAATATGTATGACATGGATTATCTTTTTTTTCTTTTTTGTAGGAGGGTGTATTTACATGCTCTAAGAAATAATAAAACATCTGGATCGTTGTTATCATAAGGCGACTGGAGCTATCCAATCTCCCAGTGCTTTTGTCGAGTTTGTTTTTAAAGTTACCAACCATCATTTGCGCACAAAACTGTATTGGCACGACGTGAACGTACACGATCTAATGTAAATCGTAGATTACGAATAAATACACGACACCATTAGAATGTTTAAAGCTTGTCAGTGTATTTCAAATTAATAGACCGACGTAAGTGGGTAGCTTGAAGCGAATATGAAAATCACGGCGTTTATTAAATTAATGCAGTGTCTGAAAGTAGAGTTGATTCATTATATTATCGTCGGGTTGTAGCCCAGAGTAGAGTAACCGCACATATTAAACCTTCAATGAATTAAGAGAGACGCGAGATAAAAGGCTATAGATGTACCGTAATAGGTCGCTTTTATGTTTAAATGAAAGCCGCCGTTGTTCAAGACATAGTTTGATTAACTGTAATAGCGCCCCGATGCGATGTGCTTAGAGTAGCCAGTCGTTACGGGATGATTACTATACAACCTCCCTTAAAAATACGGAAACTAATATGCTTCACCTGTGTTCGCATTTTAGTGTATTCTAGATATATTACTAAAATAGTCGTATACGAGGTTCCTTCAATAAGTTTTCAGACGTTTTTTTTTTTCGTGTGGCCACTTTTATTGATACTACACACTTGAAACTCTAGTCCTCTTCGAGGTAATCTCCTCCGGTTGCAACTTTGAGCAAGGCCAACAATTTTAACACTTTCGATAATTAACTGATTTCTATATTTGTTCACAGTATTTTTTATTTATGAAACCCCTTTCTTATAATAAATATTGGCTTTATACACTTTAAAGAGTGTATACATTTTAATGGGACACCCTGCAGAAAAAATCGTTTCAAAGCTCGTAAAATTCATACTAGAATTGTCTGCAGAGACCCGTGACCTAGTGGATAAAATTCTTGGCAAAATTCAGTTGTAAAGTTATACGATACTGGTGGTTGAGAGTCCAATCCTCAGTGTGGGCAACACTTAATAATGCATTGATAAATTACATCTACATAATCGTGGCTGACGGAACAAGAGCATGCCACATCCGTGGATTATATAAAGAGTTCTAAACTAGATTCCAGAGTTCGAGAGAAAAGTTCTAGAGTCCAGCAAGATGAATAATTGTGTTCACAGTTCCCACACTGATATCAAACTGTGCACTTATTATAGTTCTTATCTATTCAACTCTAGAGTTCTAACTTTCTTAGGATTCCCACATATCTCACCATCCTTCATAGACACCCTATCTTCCCTGAATCTCTTATGCCACTCAAAAACTAATTCTTGAGTCATGCGATATGGTCTGAAAGTAGTCTGAAGCATTCCATACATTTCTGTAGCATTTTTCCTAAGTTTAAACCAGAATTTTATTGCATATCGTTCTTCTAAAGTTTCCTCATGTCAAGATTGCGTTTCGGCCAACTATTCCTCTGGCCTTCGTCAGGTTGTAACTGCGACGGATAGGATCTTCGAATCTCCTAACTGCACTCGCAGCAATCACTGCTATCCGTAGTTGTCGTCTCACCACGTTTTGGCCAATTAATCCTCTGACCGATTTTTGGTCGGATTGAAACCGCTCTCTTCAGACAATGTTCATCTGGAACAGTACAGATTCAACGCCTCTATACACTGCGCCACAGGCCAGGAAGATGATGAGAATAATAGTCCGCAATAAATAAATTAATATAAATAATACTCATCTGAATAATGAATTCCAATTAAAAAATAATATATCTCATAAGATGTATAACAATAACATACAGAATTCTGAAGATCTACGACAATTTTAATTGACTGTACAAAAAAGTCTTGAAACTTGGGAGGCACTTCGTATATATATATATATATATATATATATATATATATATATATATATATATATATATATATATATATATATATATAAAATTTTAATATACTTGTGAGGGGGTAATCTACAGATTTTAGTTTTGCGGTTTATGAATACGAGTCATGGAAAGTTATGCTTTAAATAAAGACAAAAAAATGATAATTAGAAGAATATATATATATATATATATATATATATATATATACTAGCAGTTCATCCCGGCTTTGTTCGGGCATTTAGTACTGTTCCTAACTTTATATGCATATGTATATATTAAAAAGTGTGCATATGTATGGTAAAGCCTTTCTATATAATAGAATTCCTAAACTACCATAAATAAAAGTTGCTAGAAACCGCAGAGGTCATGTTTTTTTTTTATTTGATCCTAATTTTGACCACTTGGCATTTATTGTTTTGGGCTCAAATAAAATTACAATGTATTACCTATATCAACGTAACCTACATCTAAAATTTCAAGTGTTTAGGCCCAAGATTTTGCAGAGAAGTCTGCAAAGGTCAACTCTTTAAACTTTGACCTTTTGTCAGCAAAGTTCTCGCGCAGAAACTGAAAGTCTGAATACCCTTTGTGTAAAATTTAAAATGTTTAAACACAAAACTGGCTAATTGTTTGCTAGAGACCGCAAATGTCAAACCTTTTATACTTTAATCTTTTGGAAACTAAATTTTCAGGACAAAAAGCGATTAAAAAGCTTTTGAGAACCTTTTATGTAAAATTTCAAATATTTAGACCAAAAGTTGGCTGAGTTATTTATTAGAGACCGCTGTGATCATTTTTTTTTTTTTTTACTTTAACCGAAATTTGGAACCCTTAACATTTACTGTTTTGCTCTCAAATACACTTATAATGTTAGATCCATGTCCAAGTAACCTGTATTAAAAATTTCAATTGTTTATACAAAAAAAAAATAGCGGAGGAGTTTGATAGAGTTCTCAAAGGTCAAATCGTTGAACTTTGACCCATTTAGAGCCGAATTTCTGGCCGAAAACAGATTCAAAACATTTTCCTAAATCTCATTACCACATATGACAAATTTCGACTCTGTGGATCGAAAATAGAGAGAGTTATTTCGTACACAAACAGATCGACAGACACAGACACACACACCGACATTTTCACTTTTATAGATATATCAGAAGACATGCACGATTTTTTTTTTATTTTCGATACCGAAAGCCAAAATCTTCAGACTTCTTCGATTCAGCATTCTATCGCCCCTAGGATAACACACAGACACGGACACAGACACACATGAACACACACAGATACACACACACACACACACACACACACACACACACACACACATATATATATATATATATATATATATATATATATATATATATATATATATATATATAACTACTTCATTTAATCCCAAAATTTTATATATATAACTACTTCATTTAATCCCAAAATTTAATATATGAAGACTCTACGCGTAAATTTATAATATCTACTTAAACAGTGCTCAATACATAAGTAGAGGTAGGTAGTAAGTTATTAAAATATGTATGACAATTAAGCAACACAGAATATTTCGCGTTTTATTCTCGTGCGAATGCGTCAAGCTTATGCCTGATTCGTCTCAGGAGAATAAAACGTGGAATATTTTGTGTAGCTTAATTGCCTATATATTTTCATAACTCTCATATATATATATATATATATATATATATATATATATTATATATGTATATATATATATATATATATATATATATATAACTTTAGAACTATTAAGATAATGATTTTTGCTGCAATATTATTTTGTCTGTAAGTCAATTAATTTCACGCATAACTGAATAGTTTTACTTACATGGACAGACAATAGTACCAATTGTGTTAAAACTTCACACGTGGTTTTATACCTACAGTAATTTTAAGGATCCGTTTATAGGCCTAATCGATTACATTTAACGTATTTATAATTTTTGACGTTTCGCACCTAAATTATTGCACGTTCATTTATTTTTAAAACATATTATAGAATGAAATACTGTTACAATAGTTTCTTTTAATACATGATAACGTCCATTAATGCACATCATTTTATTTCTTCTCAAAACCTATTTTCTATCATATGCAATACAATTTTGATAATATTTTTTTCAAATAAACAATGGAAATAAAAACCTGTATGAAAATTGTTTTTTTTGTTTTTTATCATTATTCAGAATAGAAAACATATTACTTGTATAAGATACGATTATTTGACTTGTTATTAATTTTAAATATTTTTGTTGCAATGTTTGGTCACGCTTATGTTATTAACATTTTCCTACGCACACACAAAACTGAAGGATCGGTCGAAAATAATATGTTTTTGAAATACACATTTATTGTTTTTTTTTGTTTGTTTTTTAATAAATTTTGTATTCCTATAAGCCAACACATAAGATACAGAAAAACATAAACATTTTTATATTTCTCGTATTGAGTTTTTAACCATGCATAGTTATATACACACAGAAATACACACACACATGCACACACATATATATGTGTGTGTGTATATATATATATATACACACGTATATATATATATATATATACATATGTATATATATATGTATATATACATATATA
>NC_136513.1:32805830-32858330 GCF_053919585.1 Euprymna scolopes
ATATATATATATATATATATATATATATATATATATATATAATTTAAAGGAGATTAGAATAATAGTCTAAAGAGCTAAGTGTATTTTAATGTAATAGTGAAATTACTAGTTTAATTAAAATACAGGAAATGCTCGTTGTAATTTAGATATATAATAAGCTCGATAGTTAAATGTCCTAGAGCTAATTCAATATTAAGTAATGTGATCTATAATTTAAAAGTTTTAAAAAATTTTTAAATTTAAAAATCAAAATTTAATTAAATTAAAAATCAGTTTCATAAGAAGGAACAACAACAAAGTCAATTATCTGTACGATCGTTTCGGAAATCCGTGCTTTTTATTTGTGGTATACATGAAGTCACGTAGAACAATTATACATAGTTTTTTTTGGTAAGCACGGTCTCCTCATCAGCAAATTTAGGAGGATTTCTATTGAATTGAAAGGACACCAAAAATAAACCTAGCATTAAAAGTAAGGCAGATGAATCTTTTAGTTTTTCTTTTTTTGAAATCAGGAACTGTGTTTAAAGTAGTCATTTAGATGTTTGCTATAGCTTTTTATTTTATGGAATCTTGAGCATTTCTATTGCGAAGCGATTTATTGAAATAAAATATAAGAAAAAAGACATTGAAATATATATATATATATATATATACATTGTTTTTATTGCTTTTTACACGAATGTCGTGTTACTCTGAAATATATTTATTTTCTATTTTCCTCTAATTCCTTTTATTAATTTCATTAAAATAGCAGACCCACGCAGATTTTCATCGCCATTCCACCTGACATCACTTTTCGAATTAGTCGAAGAAACAACGTTGACGAATTCGATAAAGAAAGGCACAAACGATACCCAATTAGCAAATATTCTACCGAATCTGACATTTAACAAGAAATGATTTTTCTATAAAAAAAAAATAAAAAATGGAGAAAATATATATAAAAGTAATTTACTAAAAATACACTTTTGCTAACAATGTCATTTTTGGAACAAAGCACATGAAATTAATTTTCCCATTCCGAGGAAACTTCGCTTTTGTATTGTTTCTTTGTTTCATATTTTTAATTAAATTCTTTCTTTTTAATGGTAGATTCCATATCGAGTTTGTCTTTGGTTTTAAATCTTATCTTGTTTTCGTCTTTATTCCATTTATTTTTGGTTTATAAAATGAGAAATAAAACGCTTTACTTATTTTTTCCCCGTTTTGGAACTTTCTGAATAACTGGCACTGAATGTCTAATGCTTAAGATCTGTTTGTTTATTGGTGCACGCTCGTTGGTGGAAGAGTGAGGGGAAAAACATCTTTTATATCCTTTAATTAAACTAATTGATACAGACATATTTCTCAGTTTTAATAAAGAAACTAAATAGACGAACATATAAGCAATGATTTTGCTCTAAAAGTATTGGAAAAATTGAACTTTTAATTTAAAAAAACCCAACATCAAATTAAAAAGTATATATTCAATTTGGGAAACACGTGAAAAATGAATAAACTTTAAGCCCTGACAATTTATTTTCATGTTTTTTTTTATATAATGTACAAATTTATCTCCCCCCACACATATATATCTCGTGCCAGAATTATATGCAAATCGATATTTTTGTTCTAACTCCGATATTTTTAAATGAAAATTTGTGAAATTTAGTACGTTATATGCGCAGTTATAACCTTTTTATCTGATTTGCGCAATAGCGTGCAAACGCATGCTATTTTGGTGACTTGCAGTTTTTTTTCAGCGTGCCAACTTTATATGCAAGATGGGACGTAAAGGTGCTTTCAGTCAAGCTGAGAAGTCTAAAATTGTTCAAAGGCTCCATAATAAGATTTCCACCTTAGAAATTGCCAAAGAATTACACCGTGATCATCGCACAATCAAAAAAATATTGTACTAGCCCTCAACTTTGCAACGGACATTCTGACAAAGGGAAAATTTGTAAGAAATCATATCTGTCACGTCGAACAAAAAGCAAGATCAAGAGAGAAGTTCGCTGTAACCCATTTGAAACTAGCTAGTTTTTGAAAAAGCTTGCGTTCCCGATGGGCCCAATCAACTCGTTGCCGTATCCTGAGGACGATTCCAACATTTGGAAAGCCAGAGGTCCGCCCTCAATTGAAGGGTATCCACAAGAAAAAGAGGATGGAGTGGGCAAGAGATTACATGAAGTTGAATTTTCAAACTGTTTTGTTAACCAATTAGTGTCAAGCGATCCTTGATGGACCAAATGGGTGAGGGGAGGATGGTACCATAATGAGGGTCTACGTCCCCAAAGGATAAGGCGTCAACAAGGAAGTGGTGGTGTGATATTCTGGGCTGCAATCATTGGCAATGAGCTCGTAGGACCATTCAGAGTTGCAGATGGAGTGAAAATTACCGCCAAACTCTACATTGATTCTATTAAAGAACACTTGGAACCCTGGCAAGAAGATTGTATTCATGCATGATAATGCACCGTCTCATTCTGCAAGGATGGCCGCTGAATATTTGGAGAGAGTTTTTGCCAGACATGGGAAAATAATGCGATTACCAGCCTGTTCTCCAAATTTAAATCCCATCGAAAATCTGTGGAACATCTAGAAAAAAATATTTACTCCTGAGGAAGGCAGTACAACTCCAAGGACGGCCTCTTGAATGCTGTTCTGACCGCTGCCAAAGACATTTCATCAGATGAAATCGAAAGTTTTACATCTTCAATGGGCCAAATGATTTTTGCTCTTGTCAATAAAAATGGCAATTATATAAGATATTGATTTTACTATGAAACTATATTGAAGTTGTTTGTTCTTTATTATAATTGTTCTCAATTTACAAATTCCTAGAATAATCAATGTTTCGATGATCTTTTAGCACTTCACCATATTTTAGCATTGGTTTGCATATAAATTTGGCACGCTGAAAAAAAAATGCAAATACCGAAAATGGCTGCCAATTGTTTATTACTGTGCACATTCGTATAAAATTCTAGATCTGCGCTTATTATAGTGTTGCCATATAATGTGCTACATTTCACAAATTTTCATTGAAAACTATCGGAGTTAGAACAAAAATATCGATGTGCATATAATTCTGGCACGGGGTGTACATACATCCACCATCACATATAAACATTCATATATATATATATATATATATATATATATATATATATATATATATATATATATATATATATATATATAATGTTTCTATAATTTTTTTGATGAAGTTACTGGATCATTAATACGATTCGGTAACCGAAACATGTATAACAGATAAAACGTTAATAAAAATAAAACACACACATACAAATACACACATATATATATATATATATATATATATATACATATATATATATATATATATATATATATATATAGTGACACGCAAAAGTTTGCAATACACATTTTTTTTTTGTATTTCTAGCTTCTAAATGGTAATGAAACTTTTTTATAAACATAGAAATGTATTCAAACTAAGATGGGGACAATGGGAAAAATAAAAAAAATAATTTAACACAACGCGAAAAAAAACTCAATGATTAGCAACGCAAATGTTTACAACACATTTACAAAATAATATCTAGTATTTTGTAGTATAACCATTATTGTTGATTAAAGCATGCAGACAAACATCTTACATGTGTGTTTGTGTTATTTTATTCCATTCTTCCTACAAATTTTTACCAATTCTCGCAGATTTGGAGGTTCTCTTCTATGGGCCCGTAATTTCAGTTTCCCTCATAAATTCTCTTTAAGATTGAGATCGGGAGATTGACTAGGCCACTTTAAAAGATTCACTATATTTGAATTAAACCATTTTGTGTGAGTTTTGCCATGTGTTTAGGATCGTTATCTTGTTGAAATATCCAGTCTGATTTCAATTTGAGCAATACATTTGCTTTAAGGTTTTTTCTCCAAGATACTCCTATGAAGTTCTCCGTTTATTTTTACTTTTATTACTTCAAATTTCCTACACCTTCTGCACTAAAATAACCCCAGATTGTAGTGGATCCTCCTCCAAATTTTACTGTTGAAATGGTGTTTTTTGACTGGTATTTAGTACCTTTTTTCTCCAATCTTACGGTGGTTTTGGAGTGCCAAATAAGTCAATTTTGTCTCATTTAACCACAGAATGTTATGCAAAAACTCTAGAGGCTTGCTTGCATACTCATTTGCAAAATCAAGCCTAGCAGGAATATGTTTTGTCTTAAAAAGGGGTATTTTCCTTGCTGATCTAGAGAATATGTCTTTTAGGTAAAGGGTTATACTAAATGTGACATTGCTAACTTTAATTTCAATGTTTTCTATGTCCTACTGTAACTCTCCAAGTGCAATTCTAGGCGAATTCATAACCTTACTTGTTTATAACATTTCATTACGTTTCGTTATTTTTCGAGGACGACCTGATCTGGCCAAAGGAAAGGTTGATTTGTGAGACTTCCAGTGCCGAATTATTGTTCCAACAGAATTCAATGGAACCATCAGCTGTTTGGATATTGCTCTATATTCCAATCCACTTTGATGAAGACTTACAAATCGTTTTCTGATCTCTTTACCAATTTGTTTATTCTTTTCCATGATGTGTTCCTTACAATACGGTTATTAGATAAAGAATGACGCAATGCTTTTACTAATTGCTTACTTCGATAGCTATTTGTTGTTGGACTGAGTTGTATCCATAGGAACTACACGGAAAAAACACGTAGTAAATGGTTTACAAGGGTATTAAGGAAAGGTACAAGAATATAGAGAAAGATAATGAGAATAGTAGTAGTTGCAGGTATCAGTAAGATCTCGCTCTCCGAGGTACAATATCCGTGGAGATCTCGCTCATTCCTACCAGCCTTAGGAGCTGATTATATAGGATTGGACGAGTTCATTATAGGGTAGGATCCGGTCTCACAACGCTATTGCATATGTATGAACATTCTAGAAGCTTCTAAGCATTTCAACATGATAAACTGTCATAAAATTATTGAGAAATCTAATGAATTTGATGTGTGTTGTAAACTTTTGCAGTGCAAATTATTGAGTTTTCTCTTCACGTTGTGTTAAACTGTTATTTTTTATTTTTCCCACCGTTCCTGTCTTAGTCTCAATATCTTTTCCCTCTTTATAAAATGTTTCATTACCCTTTGGAATCAAGAAATTCCAAAACTGACAGTTTCAATTGTGTATTGTAAACTTTTGCGGGGCAATGTTATATATATATATATATATATATATATATATATATATATATATATATATATATATATATATATATATATATATAAATATCCGTTCACATACACTTTTTCACGATAAAGCTAGAACCCAGAATTAGATGGAATCTAGCAATTACATGGACAACGGACAACACCAAACTATAAGTGGGTTTCGATGTACTGCATCTCATCAGTGACGTGCTCCGACATAGGCGCGAACCCAAGTCGTCGCAAGTATTAACTGTGCAATACCGACCTAACCGTATGGGCCAGGCGCAATCTATTAGCTATGCCTCGAATTTAATTTTTCTATTTTTATCTAGTTCTACATTCTACTATGTGATAAGTCACGCGTCCTATACAACTAAGATAGTTACTGCTGTTATGCAGGCGGTAGATATCACATCTACAAACATTATCTGAAAATAGCCGACTCCCCAGACACGATTTCGGAACAATCTATTTGTTGAGGGACATCACGTTTCTACGAAGGATGAACCGCTTTTTCTACATATATTAGACATTAAGAGATGATTATATATATATATATATATATATATATATATATATATATATATATATAAAATCATGACTAAAATATATTTTATATATATATATATATATATAATATATTTTAGTCATCGACATACAGTCCTGCTTCGTTGTATCACAACTCATCAGTGCCGCTAGACTAGCACCTATTCCAAGCCGAGGATCGAACCTAGAACCGTCGTGATAACAGTCGGCAGTTCTACCCCTTGACCACGGAAGCGGTGCCCGCAACTAATCTGTCCGAATGTCTATTTAAATAAACATCCGTCCGCCACTCGTAAAGTGCTCAAACGTTTGTTTGTAAACAAACCGCGAGCTTCGCATTTTTCAGCCAAATTAAGTAGCGAGTGAGATTATTTACGATAGTGCTCTACCCAAAGAGGGGGGGGGGCTATATAAAATATATTTTATATATATTTTATTATATATATATATATGTATTTATATATATATAAATACATATATATATATATATATATATATAATAAAAAATATATATATATATATATGTATACATAAATACCCGTTCACATACACTTTTTCATGATAAAGCTAGAACCCAGAATTAGATGGAATCAAGCAATTGCATCGATTCTGTCTAATTCTGGGCTTTAGATTTATCATTAAAAAGTGTATTTGAACGGGTATTTATATATCTGTCTATCTATAATCTCCTCTTAATATCTTATATATATATATATATATATATATATATATATATATATATATGAACCCTATGTATCGCTTTATTGCAGGTCAATATTTTTTTTTAATTTTGAAATTGCTATGAAACGCAGGGAACTGAAATTTAGTACACTGGAAGAGCATAACAAGTTGCCTTTTTTTCATGATTTTTGTGGAATTTGAACAAAGATTTTGAAAGTTATGCTAATTTTTTTAATTTTCTTATTTGTAGTGTGTATCACTGTATTGCAAATGTCTACAAATTTATATTTTAGGTAATAAAACAACATTCTAACGTCATATTTTCATTCATATGAAATAAAGAAAACATCCAGTAACAATATTAACCAAAAGCAAGAAAGAGTTTCACATTATATTGTTTAAGGAAGTGTATATTTCTCAACATAACTCCGATGCTTTAAAATAACTTTGAATAGCCTCTTGTGAACTGATGATGTCAATCTGCGGATTTGAGATGGTGTGATGCTATAGGAAACTTCCAAGATTCTTCTTCCAAACTTCATCCTTCGAGGAAAATTGAAACCTCATTCATAAACTTCCAAAGCTGCTAAATTGGGTTTATATCTGGAGAACAAGGGTGCCATGTCATCAAATTTTCTTTACTAATTCCTTATGTCTGAAGGAAGGACGTCGTAACTATGGCTGAGTGGGATAGTGTATTATTGTGCATAAAAATCAATTTACGGTGACGCGCCAATCGAAGGTCATTAGGCTATGGTGACAAATGATCATATTAAAAGAAAACATAAGACTGGTTTATCAGTTTGATACTTTCTGGCACTCGAAATGGTCAAATTAGTTCATCGCAGATTATTCTAGCAAAAACATTGCATCTCCACCTCTAGATTGACGACGGAATCAATGAGGGGTAGGGGATCAAAGAGAATTTCAAATTTTGACTCGCCCTAATCCACCAAAGGTTGCTCTGGCCTTTCTAGGGTAAAGAACATTTTTAAAGCTGTTTTTCATGTATTTTCGGGCCCGGGCAAAACGTCTTTCCTTATGAGTTTGGGTTAAAACAGGTCTTGCGATAGGCTTAATGCTTCTTGCAATTACGTTCATGCTAAAATTATAAACTACGTGATAGATAGAGCTAAAAGAAGACTTTTAGAGTCAGCACTCATATTAAACACTAATACTATTACCCAAAGAAAGGGATTATACAATTTAGCCCCTAGTATAGGGAAAATAATAATCAAAGAACAAAATATCAAAACAGATGCTGGTTAACCGTTTTTTCCTTAATCCTTAAATAATTCAACAAAATGAATAAGTTTAGAGAGAGAAAAAAGTGTACATATTTATTTAAAGTATTTTTAAAAGTGTATATATATATATATATATATATATATATATATATATATATATATATATAGACATTGACCAACCCAACGTTCTCATACACACACATAGTTTCCTTCACGATATGGGTAGGATTCTAGCACTGTTTCCATTTCATTTTCCTATGGTCTATGATCGTTTTCTTTTTTTGCATTTTTCCTTTTAATATCCTGAAGATGTCCTCTGCAACAGGGACGAAACGTTGATCATTTCATAAATTCATTCGGGTTTTTTTTTTCAAAACAACATATATATATATATATATATATATATATATATATATATATATATATATATATATATATACCATTATACAGAAGGTCAGAAAAACATTGGTACAGTCGGTTTCAAGCCTAACATAAGGATGACCAGTTAATAGTAAATCGTAAATAATGTTAGGCTCACGTCAGCCATATTGTTTTCTGTTTGAGGAAAAAGCAGGACGGCATATATATTTTTTTAATGATGTTCATGTTTATTTAACTTATCCCTATTTCTGTATATTTTATTTTATTTTGATATCAATTTCCTAATTTTTTATTTAATGTATTTTTTAGTAAATATATGTTGTCCTATTCTTTCCTAATTGTCATGGTTTCGGGTCTGATCGGTTAGTTTTGGTTGGTTCATAACTTTATGTGCATATGTATGTATCAAAAAGTCTGTGTATGTACCGGAATGCCTTTTTATATAATAGGCTTCCTTGACTACCATAGAGAAAAGTTGGTAGAGACAACAGAGGTCAATGTTTTTTTAACTTTGGCCCTTATTTTCACCCCTAAACATTCATTTTTGGGGGCTCCACTCAAGTGAAAATATGAGACCCATATCCAGGTAACTTGCATTTAAAATTTCGGTACTAGTGCAGAGAGTGATCCGGACGTAAATAATAACGTTATTATTTAAAAGGCCATTCTAAACATGGGGAGGGGAGGGTGGTTTGTACCTATTCTATACTTCAACCTTACAATTGAATAAAAAAAACATATCATAAAACTTTAATTAAACTTGGAAATATGATTTCAAGAGAAAATGTTAGACCCATATCCAGGTAACTTGCATTTAAAATGTCAGATGTTTAGACCCAAAATTTGCGGAGGAATTAAGTAGAGCCTGTAAAGAGCAACTCTTTCAACTCTGACCACTTGGCAGCGACATTTCCGCCCAAATACTGATTAAAACGTTTGCTGTATGTCCGAGTACTCTTTATGAAAAATTAAAATGTTTAGGCCCAAAATTGGTTTAATAATTTGATAGAGATAGCAAAGGAACTTTGACCCCTTGGCAGCCAACTTTTCGGGATAAAATCGATTAAAAAGCGTGTCCTATGTCTGATTACACTTTATGTCAAATGTACCTGTCTGTTTAAATGATGTATGTATGTATGTATGTATGTATGTATGTATGTAACAGCTAACGCGTCAGCGTTCAAAATTTGACATAATGGATATTGAGATTTGGAAAAACCTTTTTAATCGGGTGTCAGCCAAAAATGTTATATGTTAAAAGGTCAAAGTTCAATGATTTAACCTTTAAAAACTCTACCAAACTCCTCCGCCAATTTTGGGTCTAAACACTTGAAATTTTAGATCTACTTAGATATGGGTCAAACATTTTAGTTTCATATGAGCCCGAGACAATAAATGCTAAGGGGCCAAAATTGGGGTCAAATTAAAAAAAAATTACTTAGCTGTTACATACATACATACATACATACATACATTTAAACAGACAGCTGATATTAATACTATCGATGACGGAACGAGGGCACGCTACTTCTGCGTTGTTTATAAATTCTGTCGATTCCCGAGTTGGATAAAAATATTCCCGAGTTCGACAAGATACATCTAAAAAAGATCGGAGGTTTCATCGACCGAAACATTATGAAAATAACACGCAAGATCAACATAGTAGTCTGAAGAATATAAATGAGATAATTAACCAATGCTAACCCTAACTCTAACCAATGCTTATCTTAAAAATCCAGAAATGTCATCTGCGTTTCTCTGTCACAGTTCATTTCGTCGGAATGCACGCTTTAAAATGAGTAGCATTTTACTTCGTCACTTTTAAGTTTGAAACAACATTTTTGCTCAGCAGACATCTTGAATAGATTCGTCCTTTTATTTATTTTTTATTATTATTTACTAAAGTTACCCATTCGATTGCATAGTTATTTTTTTGTTGTTTCTTTCATATTATTTATTTTACTAATTCATTAAGGAACTTCTTACGTTATTTTTACGTTATTTCTCGACTAATTGACATTCTTCTTTTCGTCCATTACATGCGATTACGTTGGCCTCAGCTTTTAACATTTTTTTTGTTCCATTATACATCTCTGATTATCCAATCAGCAACTGATATAAAAACCACGTGACGCTACACGATTTGATAAAGCTAATTAAGTCAAAAAATGTTGTTTTTTTATTTATAAATCTTTGTTTTCAAAACAATAAATAAAACTGATAATGTGCCTTGTACGGATGAAATTCTATTGTTAGCTTTTTAATGAATACTAGCGGGGAGGGAGAATGCTCGGCTTTGCCCGCTCATAAAATGCGCTTAAGTATATTTTGATTTGTTCATTCAAAGCTGATGACGCTACTGTTGTATAAACATAACACGCATATGAACTGGTTAATCATACACTGCAAAATGAATAATGATTTTTTTTTCAATTCTGTTAAGACACGACGAACATTAAATACGCGTATCTATATAATAATTTAATGTTGGTAGTATGTTATCACCTTCTATCCTCCTTCTAAATAATCTGGTTAATGTAGTGTCAAAATATATCCGTTTATTACGGTTTATCTCCAATATACTTACACGACTCTGTGGCATAGTTCCATTTTATGGACGCCCGTGGCGAATGAAACACCACGATATCATTATACCATCTTTAGACAGAACAGATACTACACTTGGATCCTAGTCAGAAGACCAAGAAGGTATATTTTAGTATCACGTACGGCTCAAAAGCGACATATTATTATTTTTTTTAAATTTCTTATTACATTGTGACGTCGGTGATCGGGAGATCCTATTTATTAAAAGGAGAGATAGGTGATAAGATACTACTAACATTACATTAGCATGTGTATATATTATTTAATGTTCGTAGCATCTTATCATCTTCTATCCTCCTTTTTAATAAATAGGATCTATTGATTGAATGATTTATCATCTGGAAACCGTGACACACGTACGCACGTACGTAGGTTAAAGGTACTACGATATTTATATCATTCAAACACTACCGTGCTTATGTATATGGTTAAGTGGCAGTTTTAGTCATTTAGAACTGCTTTAAAGTTTCACCGCTCACACATTTTTCGACCAAATTTCAAACAATTATTACAGTGTATAGATCACTTTCTCAGCTATATTGTGAAAAAAAAAATGTCCATTTTCGTTAGGTAATAAAAAGTTATGGTGGATTTCCTGGTGTTAAAAGTCGTAAAAATTGATTTTTATGACTGTTTTTACATAGCAACCACGTCGCTTACGCGGCTACTGTTGCTACTAATTCACCTCGTGAAAAAAGAAGTAACAAGTGAAACAGAAAGAATGAAAGACTGAAAGTGAGATAATGGGGATATTTTATTGAAAGCAGACGAGTGCTGTGTATTGTTATTACATATGGGTATGTTATGTTTATGAGGGTAAAAAATGTGACTGAAATTAAACAAAGAACAAATAAATCTACTGGAAGCCTGGAAAAATCATGGATTACATTAGAAAAATGTGAGCGTGAAAAGTAATATGCTTAAGCTTAAACATGGAAAAGTAAAGAACTACTTGTTAAAGTTAGAAAAGAAAAGGGCAAGATATTCTAGTAACAATATAATCAATTTATAACTTAAAATATTGCAGAATTAAGATTTTTTTTAAGATTTAATTATACATTATATAATCAAGTCTTAATGCTGCAATATTTTAAGTTATAAATTGATTACATTTTTTTTCTCGCACCAAAAATAATTTTGCTTTATGGAAACATGTGAGTATACAGAACATAGGCATACTCCTGTTCACAAACAGGTTCCATTTAGATCATCGAAGTAAAGCAACGTTGAGCATAACCAGTAGTAAAATCGGTGGCTATTTTTGGCAGCAGATATATACTAGCATGGATACCCAGGGTTGTCAGGGTCGACATGAAGTTCGGTTTAGCCACACCTGGTATACTAAGAATATTGAGCAGTTTTTCATTATTATATGTCAACTTCATCATTACCCCAACAAAAATTTCAAAAATAAAAGAACGAATGAAAACATGAAAATGTTAGCCCCCTTCCCCCGAAAAAGCAGAGTACGTGACAAACTCTCCACAAGATATTTCTGCAGAAGTAATGCGAAGAAAAGCTATTCTTCGGATATTGAGCATCTTTTTATGACTATATTCCAGTTCAAGCGGATTTCTTTTATGCTCGTTCGGTCTAAAAAGATTTGTTATTACGGTTTGTTGCAAAGAAAACAAAACGTAAACAATTCGGTTTCAAAAATACCAAAATAGAATTTGTGTTAACCAAAAATCACGTTTTTATGTTATAAAAATGATGAGTTATAACTTATTGTGTTATTAAAAGAAAAAAATTAGCAATTACGATGTCAAATATTGTGAAGAAAAAACTGGTAAAAAAACGTAAATGATTTTTGTTTTGTTTTAAATAAATAATCGTAGTTGAATTAGCTTGTTTATTGTAACATACAAATCCACTGGACCAAAACGTTAATTGCAAAATCACGGAAATTATTTTATTTGAACGGATTCCAAAAATAATGCTTGAAAGTTTGTGTAAATTATTGTTTAGTTTAATTATCCGCCGAAATAGAAAAGAAAACAAAAGGAAGAAAGGGAAATAACTCAAAACTCAAATAACTCAAATTGTTTTATAAGAAAAACCGATATTGATAAAAATAAATTAAATTAAATATGTTATCAATATAAATCAAATTGAAATAATAACTTGAAATAGAACAATTAAAACAATGTTCTCACTATAAACAATAACTAACACACCGCTTATTTAATAAATTGAGTTTCCTTAATGTAATATGCAAATGCCGTCATCTCTCAATTGTCTATTTTACGTGTCATACTATATACATGAATGAATGAAGCATTAAAGTAATGGAACTTTTGTATATATTAATCAAATTGTGAACAAACAAACAAATAAACAAACAAACAAGTCATAGACAGGAATATGAATTTGTATATATAGATAAGAGATTAGCTACATTCCAAAATGGTGCTTTTCATGCAAAACAGCTCCTTTAACATGCTATTATTTCGATAGATTTTTTTACATTCTACTTCGTTATGTAGAAACGATCGGTTATTATTATTATGTCAATACCGATTTTTAAAGAATTAGAACTTCTCTTGCCCAGAAACAAAACATGCATAACAATAAATTGACAAAAAAAACTGAATAATGCACAAAAGATGTGGAAATTTAGCAAATTCAGTCGAATATGGCTGCGTTCGAATGTCCTAACTGCCAGAAATTGGTGTCTTATATTGATAATTGTTTGTCTGTTTATATAAAAGTGTAATTATCATTTTATTAGTCCGTTATATAACATTATAATATAAGAAGTAATATATATATATGTATGATATTATTTATATATATATATATAATTATATATATATATATATATATATATATATATATATATAGCGTAATAGAAGATAAAATAAAAACTAGTTGCAATTTCCCTTCATTTTTTTTAAATTTTGTAATCATGTATTTTCTTTTCTTTGGTGGATTGATAATTTCTATTTCTTCTGATTAGATACGGGTAAAATAGATTCTTTGGTTGATATAATAATTAAATGAATGACTGTGCGCTATGAAACCGTTGCGATCAAGAATTTTTATTGTTAATGAAATTAAAAGAATAAATTATAAGATGCGATTTGGAATATATATATATATATATATATATATATATATATATATATATATGTATATTATAAGGTAAAATTAAAAGCCAAGAACAATGCGAGATTTTTTTAGAGAGTAAAATTAAATGAAAACAAAAGAAACAAATTTCTTTTTCTTTGTTGTTTGTTTTTTTTCTTTTTCACACAAATTTTAACTCTAAACAACAGTAATTTTTTTCTGTTGTATTCAATGGTGTTATAAATCTCAATATATTTCAGACCTGTTAGTCCTTTTTCAAGAGAAGACAGCGGAAGAGTGTTCAAAATTGGAAAAGCAGCTACAGAGTTTGCCACGTGATACCGTGAAATATAGAACAAAAAATGACGTTAGGAGAACGTTAAAATAAATATATATATATATATATATATATATATATATATATATATATATATATATATATATATATAAGAAATATATTTAGATTTATAACACCATTGAATACAACAGAAAAAAAAATTACTGTTGTTTAGAGTTAAAATTTGTGTGAAAAAGAAAAAACAAACAACAAAAAAAAGAAATTTATTTCTTTTATTTTCATTTAATTTTACTCTATATAAAAAAAATCTCTCATTGTTCTTGGCTTTTAATTTTACCTTATAATTTTCTTCAACAATGCTTCAAGCAAACTACAATCTCTCTCTCTCTCTCTCTCTCTCTATATATATATATATATATATATATATATATATATATATCGAGACCAAGTTCCACAAAGGACTTTTCAAATGGGTCAAAAGTTGTGTTCCTCCCATTTCAAATTTAATTCGACCCACCGGTTCTATTCGTCCCTGGTTGTATGATTTGCCTAAGACTCAGAAAAGTGAGGTACCGTTGAGACCTATATAATTAATGATGGGGGCTTCTCAACACAAGTAAGCGAAATGGTTAACAAGTATTTTAGAACCCGTTTTCGAACGTTATAATGTATTTTTCATTAAAGACTCTTCTACCTTTGTTTACTTTATGCAAAAGTGTACTCATTCTGACAAATTTATTTATGTTCTTATATATATATATATATATATATATATATATATATATATATATATATTACTAGCCTGAAAAGACGACATGTGAGACAATCAAGTAAAAAAATAAGCAAGATTTATCACAAAGCAGCAAAACTAAAGCATGCTTACCATGACACTATATATACAAATGTAAGCATATTTTATTGGCTTGAAAGTATAGGCTCTTTTTTTACCAATCGTCACAAAATTTTAACCGAATAATAGTATTAGAACCTTTAAAAATCTTGCAAATTGTTATGTAGTTTCGTCTAACAGAACCAAAGATATGAGCATTTCAATATGAAATTTGGATACGAGTATGGATGGATATATATATATAATATATACATACATATATATATATAAATATATATATATGTATATATATATAACTACTTAATTTACTCACGTAAAATTAATATACGAAAGTATAGATTTATGCGTAAACTTGAAGTATTTACTTCAAAAGTGCTCAATATGTAGGTAGAGCCAGTTAATAAGTTATAAAATGTATATGGCGATTAAGCTACACTGAATATTCCGTGTTTCATCCACTCTAGGATTCTTCAGGCTTATGCGCGAATCCTGTGGTTGTTTGTCGATTTTATATGCGCATCTTCTACTATCTAAATAGAGCACACACAAAGGAGCAGGTCAACCAGATGTCAACTAGGCCTTTGTCCGATAAATGCATGATCATTGGCTGATAAGAAGGGTGCGGTGGATACTAGACATCTGATTGGCTTACTAAAATTTCAATAGAAGATGCGCATATAAAAACGACAAACAACCACAGAATTCGCGCATAAGCCTGAAGAATCCTAGAGTGGATGAAACCCGGAATATTCAGTGTAGCTTAATCGCCATATACATTTTATAACTTACTATATATATATATATATATATATATATATATATATATATATATATATATATATATATATATATCCCAAACGGAAGGGAGAATAAAACTTGCTGCTATGGTTTCAATGACCTGCTGCTGCTATGGTTTCAATGACCTGAAATAACAGCAAGGGAAGACTTGATTCCAAGTATATCTCATATGTTATATCTCCTCTCTTTTGGAAATAGGGTTCGAATATGAATATATCCAATATAAAATAATGTATATATACTCTGAAATTTACTTCATATATGGAAACCAAAATGGAAGATATAATATATGAGAAATATTTGAAATCAAGTCTCTCCTTTGCTGTTTTTCAGATCATTTGAAACGAAAGTAGCAAGTTTTAGTCTCCGTTCTACCAGTGTTAGATATTATGGGGATCTATATATATATATGACTTTATGTAGAGAGGAGGTAAAAAATGTAAATTCACCGGGAATATATATATGTGTGTGTGTGTGTGTGTATATGTATATTATAATATATAATATTATATATAATATATATATATATATATATTTAATTCATTTATACAAACATTGAGGGCTACATATATGCGTACATGTTTCTATAATTACCCCTCTATTGGGGAGACTACGTCAGTAGGCCAAGAAAACTCAACTCGATATACAAACTTATTATACTATTATAAAATAATTGAGAATCCGCCAAATTGGTGTAGATAACTAGGTCAACGTTTCGAGTGGTCAGCAATTCTAAACGGCCACCCTGTAGGGAAAAATACGATATTTCCGATTTTTATACACGCATATTTCGAAAGTATACATACAAGTAAATACCAGCGTGGATTTTTTTTTTTACATAGGCATCACCACTTACCAAGGCATTGATGCCACTCGAGGATAAGGGTTAAATGTGTTCAGTAGAAATTGGGCAATATAGTAATCTTTCGTAATGGAAATTTGATGAATTTGTTAACTTATATGGAACGGCTCATCAAAAACTTGTTTACGTTAGACTTGAAGACAAGCATATTCTAATCAGCAGGAAAGCCGGAAAACGGAAGGCAATTCCATAGGCGTGCAGTTCTAAGAAAGAAGCTTTGCTCATGGAATCTACGTTTAGGTTTAGGTACAGATAAAGAGTGGGGGAAATTATTGATAGCATTAAGTATATTTACAGCATGTACATGCATACACATATACAGATGCATATACATAGTACACCGGAGAGTAGATACTTAATTTTTAGGTTATAAGAAAATAGAAATAAAGATTATCCCTACCGAAGTTGAGATGAGAATAAATAAAAACATGAGATAAATGGATGGATCAGAGGCATGGCCATTGATCATCCTCCCCACTCATTCTAACGTACTACGCTATATCAAATGAAATACTTTTCTGTGTCCTCCTCCCAAATCTACAATCAGATTCTATTTTTGTAGGTGATATAAGAAATGATTTTGTATCTTGTGTTGAGTTTTCGAGGGAAATTCTTGGCCTGAAGACGTAGTCTCCCCTAATGACGGGGGATTACAGAAACATGTATGCACATATGTAGCCATCAATGTTTGTATAAATAAATTAAATATACCTGCTCTGTTAACTAATTGAGCACTTTTTGGTAGGCAGATGTTGTTTCAGCGGATGTACTTCTAGGAAACTAAGCTATGCTGTCATAATATATATATATATATATATATATATATATATATATATATATATATATATATGTATATATATACTTCATTTACTCACATGAAATTAATATACGAAAGTATAAATTTATGCGTAAACTTTAAGTATTTACTTCAAAAGTGCTCAATACGTAGGTAGAGCTAGTTAGTAATTTATAAAATATATATGGCGATTTAAGTACATATATATATATATGCATAGTAAGTTCTGAAAATATATATGGCAATATATAATGCCATACATATTTTCATAACTTAATATCTAGCTCTACCTATGTATTGAGCACTGTAAATACTGTAATACTGAAAATTTACCCAGAAAGGTATATCTTAATATATTAATTTATGTGATTAAATTAAGTTACACACACACACACATATATATGCACGCACCCACACACACACACACACACACACATATATATATATATATATATATATATATATATATATATATATATATATATATATATATATATATATATATATATATATATATATGAGGGAGTAACGGGGCGAGAGAGGGAAGATTAGAATTAATTTTGCGCTAATCAACCCACCAGTAGTGAATGCCATCCTGAAAGAACGATACTAATTACAACTAGTTCATGATGTGGACTTTTAAGCGCCTTGTTGCTGCCTTTATCTCAGCTTTCCTCCGTATGCAAATCAACACGGCGCGACCGAATACAACAATCGGATCAGTTATGACATTTTCCTTATTTGATTTGGTTTATTTACCTCGCTTTGTGTGTGGCTTTTTATTACCATGATTTGCTGTCGCGCTTATCGCCCATGGATCTGGATCGTTTAAATATGTTTTTATTGTTTCTTTATCTCCACCGTCTATCTAAATTCGTCTCCTATAAAAATTTATATTATTATTATTATTATTATTATTATTATTATTATTATTATTATTATTAATAATAATAATAATAATAATAATAATAATACTGTTGTTGTTAATTTTAGTGTATTATTGATGTATCCTTCTTTATTGTTTGTATACCGGTTCCACTACAGCGATTGATTTTGGGAGCCATCTGCCCTGCTAGTCCTGACTAAAGATCAGCATCTCTGAGCTGAATTATTTAGCGTCTCAGTAATGAGAGTCAGCGAATTAGAAATAAAAGAAAAGAAATGTTAGGCTAAAGGTATAATTTCGATTGTTAAAGCGAAGGATACAATTAACAACAAACAACAAAAATTAAATATTAAAACATGCTACTACTCGAAAGCCAAGCAATCGATGCAAAATTATAACGATATTCGCTTGTATTAACTCCTGTTTTACTTTCTTTTAGCTTACGTTTTCGTTTATCATTCATTCCTTTCTGTAATCAAACACTAGATTTCTACTACGTCCGCACTCAAAGTAAAACAAAATAACATTATGTGACGTGCAGATGTTATTGACACTGCGTTTTCCAATTAATAAAAATGACTCTTGCTTGTTAAAATTATCCTTGCTTGTTGTTTTATGTCATTATCGGGCCAGTGTAAAATACCAGCTTCTAATGAAACCAATAACTGAGAACCCAATGTATAAGAACAGTATAGAGTCTAGTTTGCGAGAGAGAAAACTCTTGGCTAGTACGATGCTCTTTTTCGCTCCTTATCTTTCCCTACGTATTCAAGGAAAACAAATGGTTATTGCATTTCCACAATCAGACTTTCACGCGCTAAAGGGACGGTTAGAATCTTATAAAGAGCTCTCGATTGGAGTGTATTACATAGATGATCCATTATACATCCATTGAATACTACATTCTCATCTTTTTAAGTGATAAGAAATCCCCTACCTGTGCAAGAAACAAATATGTCCTAAATTGAGTACTGCTGCCACATCTGAATAGGAGTTCCTAAGAGTGTATTTCCTGCTTTGACAGGGTACAAAACCGTTTTCGAATTTTACTATACGAGGATCATTCCACTTCTCTACTTCCTCTATCTCACAGAGTAGACATTGGTAGTCTGGCTCGACCCTGTAGATACTTTTTATCGCATGTACTCGACTGAGCTTCTATCTAAGTTCTCCACTGTAAAATGTCTGTTACTCGTCTAGCTGCTACAACAGCAATCAACAACTTCGTCTAATCTTTATTTGTGGCAAAAAGTAAATGCAATTTCCTCAGCAAAGTCTGTCTACTAGAACTGTCTGTCTGTGGAACACAATAGCGCAGGGCTGCTGGACTATAGCATAATCGTTTTCAAATCTATTGTGAACAAGCACCTAGTAAATGATCAAGGCCAACCCATGTTCCATCATTCCTGACCATGTTGACTCATCTTCTACCTAACGCTAAACACTTGGCTTGAGTGGCCTCCAAACCTTTATAACATGTGAGTCGCAAAGTCTCTCTCTCTCTCTCTCTCTCTCTCTCTCTCTCTCTATATATATATATATATATATATATATATATATATATATATATATATATATATATATATATATATATGAGCCTTTTTTCCAAATTTCTGGTAGTGTTCACATATATGTTTTGTACATAAATTCATCCGATAAATATCGAAAATCGAAAAGTTGGATCTAAAGAATAGTCTTTCTGACTATATAGATATACTAGCAAAAGTACTCGTCGGTGACTGGGTTCAAAAACAGCCTACAGAAAATGGACTCTGATTTATTAAAGTATGATAGGTTATGAAAAGGAATGGTTGCAAATTTGGGTTCAATTTGCGGGTAATCAAAACCAAAGCAAAATATGATGAAAGTAAAAATAAAATAGATAACCCCCATAATTTATTTTACTATACCTGTTCACACTGAAAAACTAATCAAAATATTCTGTGGACCTATATTAATAAACCTTGTTAAACTTTGTGACATATTTCCATTCTAAGGAGGTCAGGCGTGAACGAACACCCCATAATTTTATTATACCATATTTCTTCAAACTGAAACATAATTATCAAAGTATACTTACGCAGATAGATATAAAAAAGTCTTTATTAAAGTGTATGCCTATTTCGATGCTATGGAGGCCAGACGCGAACGCAGACCCCACAATTTTATTATACCATCCCTATTTAAGTTAAAACATACTTATCAAAGTATTCTTATGTACATCTATATCAAAACACTTGTAAACGTGTTTTTTTTTAATTTTTAAATTTTTTTCCATACTTTTGGGAACAAGCGCGAACGCAGACCTCACAATTTTAATGAACCACCGTTCTGCCAGATCAAACATACCCATTCCTGTGTCTCGATACATCTTCTACCATTATATGTAATCCTGTGTCTCGATACATCTTCTACCATTATATGTAATCAGTTATTTAAAATAGTCAACCATATAGGAGCCTATTCGTGACCAGACACACACACACACATACACACAGAAATTCAGCTTTATATATATATATATATATATATATATATATATATATATATATATATATATATATATATATATATATACAGAAACATAAACTGACTAACAACGTCTGGATACATAAATATCCCCGGTACACAAATGAGCGTATTCACATTGAGAGGAATGGCACGTAAACATGCTTACCTTTAATACAAATGTTATATTCCACCATGTGGACATTCTACAAATACGATAATTTATAACTTTCTAACGAACATTTCACTCACTCCATTATTATGTTAAAAGCCTTTATTTCTATTCATGTTTTTTGTACTTTTTTTTTAAATTTTAATTCAGTCGGAAAGAATCTATCCATCTATCTATCTATACACAATTTTATTAAATATTTTTTCTTATCAATGAGTTCAATTTACGATAAGAAGCATGATTTAAAACGGCGCAAATTATTTCTTCGCTTGCATATTTTTAAACTAAATATTAACCAGAAGTGAAATTCCAGGGCATTCATCTTCAAGCACCAATATCAACTGACGTGATATTGTAAGCAAACGCAGACAGAATTTTATGGACGACATTATCATTATTATTTTTTAATTATTTTTCATTTTGTTACGAATTAGTCCACCGGCCAAATTATTCCTTAATATATAATAATCAATAGATGATTGATATTCTGATTGATAATAAATTGAAACAAAAACTTATATATATATATATATATATATATATATATATATATATATATATATTAATATATATATATCATTTATATTTATATCTATCTATCTCTCTCTCTATATATATATATATATATATATACATACATATATATATTATTTTTAAAATATAATTATCCACTGACAAGTGTTTCGTCGTCTACATCTCATCAGAGTGGCTGAATCTTCAGATGAGTCGTAGATGACGAAACACGTGTCAGTGGATACTTGTATTTTAAAAATAATATGCCCCTCCTCATTTAGGGGGTACCAAATTGGTCAAAGGGAAATTAGTCCCAACTCGCATTTAGGTAAAAATGCAATTTCGTATAAATAATTGAATTCGTACAAAGAGTACCACTAACAAAAAACAAATAAAAACAAATAAAAACATGTATATATATATATATATATATATATATATATATATATATATATATATATAATTTTAAAGTCCACGTATGCTTCGAGGAAAGGGATTTAGAGGTTATGAGGTATTTTGAAGCATGAAAAACGATATTACTTTTTGTATTTAATATTTTTATTGTTATTTTTTATATTTCAAACGGACCTCCGCTCTGGGTCACAAAAAAGTATCGAATATATATATATATATATATATATATATATATATATATATATAAATTTTTCTTTCATTTTTTTCTCAGAAATCCTGGTCCTTACATTTTATCTCTTATAAGATACAAATATATTTGCATATTCAATTATACACCTTGCTCGGGACCGTATAAACAATGAAAAAACAAAAGCAGATATTGAATATATGTTTTATTCTTAGGGGAGAGGAATCTTTCATCTCTATGTATTGTTTGTTTTATCTACCCTAGGACTGGTATTGTTCATGTTTTATCCCTAGCGTAGGTAATTTACAGCATGTATATGAAATTGTTTTACCTTAGGGAGAAGAGAACAGGTAATATACAACATAATGTGTCTATATTACATCCCTGGCAACGCCTAGAAACCAGCTAGAACATGTATTTCAGTCAATCTTTATTACATCCTGGGCTATGCCGGGAAACCAGCTAATCTCTATTTAGTGACTTGACCACCAAAATGCCTATATATATATATATAAGTGAACGTGTATGTGTGTGTCTGTGTGTGTACATTTCCCTACGCAATAACTCTGTCAATTTTTAGTCTACAAACTCGAAATTTGATATACAGGGTACGGATATGTGGGAAAATCGATCTGATTTGTTTTCGGTCAGAAATTTGAGTGAGTAAAGAAGCTGAGAACATAATTTTGCTCTCCTTGATTTACCATTTAAATTTGTTATAGTTGTACCTATCTTTTAAGCCTCCCGGTGTTACCAGACTTCAAGACTATAATTCATCTAGTCTGGTAGCGTATCCAGGTTACTGCTGTTACTTGAGATACCATTACTTGAATAGATAATCCTCGTAAAAGTCATATCTAGCATATTATTTGGGCTTTGAATACTATGGGTTTTATTAATTTTTAGTCAGGGTTTACTCGCAGAGTGAAGTAAACATATGCCAGATTCTCCTAACAAATCCCTATACACAAAGAACCGAAAACGGTTGTCATCATATTCGCTCCAGTAGGTATTCAAGTTCTCTTAAATAGGTAATAAACTTCTCTCCGGTGGGCATTCAATTTTCCTCCTACAGGCATACAAGTTGTTTCCAGTAGCAATCAAGTTCTGTCCAGTAGCTATTACATATTTTTTCAGTAGATATCCAAGTTCTCTCCAGTAACCATTCACGTTATTTCTAGTAAGCAATCAAGTTCCCTCCGTTAGGCAGTAGAAATATCTCCAGTAAATATTCAAGATCTCCTCAGGAACCTTTCACGTTCTCTCTAATAGAGATTCGAGTTCTTTCCTGTCGTCATTCCCGTTCTTATTGTAGGCTTTCATGTTCTCTCCGATAGGTATTCAACTTCTCTTCAGTAAACATTCAAGTTGTAATTTATCGCATGTTTGTACAACTTTGCTTAAAAAATCAATGGTAGGAGACTGAAAGTTTTCCCTCGTTAAATTGGACATTGTTTTTAGGAAGCGCGTTCCTCTCCGAATACTATCCTTAAGTTAGTAGCTTGTCATTTTGGATTTTCATCTTTTCCTTCTTCTGTACCTATCTGTTTATTTTGATTAATCCGTTTAACATTTTTAGCGATTATCATTCAGAGAGAGAGAGAGAGAGAAAGATATGTAAGAATATGTCAGGTAGTTGCAAAGGTTTTTGCTGGTTGGTAAAATATGACAAGCAAGCACTGTAATTTATTTCATAATTATTGTTTAATTTTTACATATTACCATGATAAATTCATAATTAGGGCTATGATTACAGCAGCTTCTTTTCTCTTGTTCTGATTCACACGTATATTTTGACTTTTCTGGTTATTGAATGGGTTTGATTATCTAGTTGTAATGGATTGCATCGCTAAATAGCCATATATATATTTAAGTGTATGAAGTCAACGACAGAAACAACAACAATTGGATTTCTGCATAAACATTTCGAAATCATGGATTCTGTAGCATCAAGACTCTTTGAACTCTCATTATTCACAAATTCTTGATTTTGTTGTAGTCAATAAAAATTAACTATTCATTATTAGCAATGAAAAAATATGTTTTAATCAACAAAAAAAAAATAAATAAAAACATCGTTTTGAGAATTGGAATTTAGGCTCAAATTCTTCTGATTTTGATACCAAAAAATGTCCAATTGATCATTCCATCAATAATAAAACCCCAAAACATAACTTTCTTGCTCTTTTGCACATGCAGCAAGAAACGTTTTTATTGAAACTCAAATGAAATATGAAAGTTCAAAATACCAGTGAAAAATATTAGTGTACACCAAAAATTACAGAAGATAAGCAAATGGCATTAATAAAATAATAAAAGTAATTTACTGCTTGGAGTCCATGAACTCTGAACAACAAGTATTTTTTTTTCAAAAAGATTAATTTTCTACAAGTTGGGCCTGATGCAAATGTCGTTTGTAAATCAATTTTCTTTTTTATCAAAATTCTACTCGATAATTTTCTGTAATTTTTGGTGTACACTAGATAATGTTTTTATGTAAATCGATGTGGTTCTCGGTAGATTAAGTGTGTCTTACTCTGTCGGATATACAATCGAGGATCAAAACAATGAAAAGAATTTTTTTGCTTTCAGATTATTAATGCATCATTTTTGTTTTTCTGCACCCGAAAACAACTTTACAAAAAACCGTCATCTTACATCATGATAATGCTTTTTTTTTACACAGTGATCACCAATTATCAAGGCCCGGAAGCCACTCAGGGATAAGGGTTATTGCAAGTACATTACGTTAGTGTGGAGATTTGATGAAGTGTTTACTAAAGGGGGCGGTTCATTAGGAATTTTTAACATTAAACTTGAAGACATCCAAGTTGTAGTCCGGTGGGAAGCAGGCAGATGGAACAGAGCTCCACAGGCGTGCAGTTCTAAGAAAGAAGCGTTGTTCATAGAATCCACGTTTTGATTTAGGCACAGATATAGAGTGGGGGAAATTTTTCACAGTGGATTCAGCTAGACGGGTGTTTTTCGTGAAAGATTGGCGATGGGGGACCAGAGATTGGAGTTCAGACGAGCACCTGCCATGGAAATAACGATAAAATAAGGATAGGCTCGCAACGTCTCTTCTGTGGGAGAGAGGTTGCAGGGTAGAGAAAAGGGCATCCCCCACTAAGCCACGAAGTCTATTTTTTACTCTGTCAAGGCAGGATAGGCTGTTTTTAGCAGCTCCTGCCCAGATATAGCAGCAGTATTTCATCCTTGAACGTACTTGGCTTTTATGTAGATAGTAAATTGTCCTTATCTATATATGGTTCGTAGCGAACAAGGGCGAGTCACACAAAAATCACGAAATAAAGGGTTTTTGGTCGTTTCGTAAACTTGTCGAAAAAGTCATCTGCCCATGTCAAGTTGCTTGTATACTATTTATTTTTTTTAATTCTTCGAGATGAGGCTTCATAATTTGTATATTAATTTTTTCGAACTGTTATCCTCATCTTCATAGAGTTTGTCTTACCACGTTTCGGTCAACTCATTCTCCGGGGATCGTGGCGCAATGGATAGAGGCGTTATGTCTCTACGTTTCCACGTGAGCATTGTCTGAAGATAGCGGTTTCAATCCTACCCAAAGCAGGCAATAGAATCAGTTGGTAAAAATGTGGAAAGACAACAACTATGAAAGGCAGTAATTACTGAGGATATAGTTACGGGGCTCAGTAGTGCTATCCCGTCGAGGTTAAGCACCTGGAGAAGGCCAGAGGATGAGTTGGACAAAACGTGGTGAGACAACGAAGATGGGGATAGCCGTCCACTAAAAATGAATACACAAACGATAATTCTTGTTACCACAAAGCATTATTGACCATATATCTTCCTTGAGAATTTTAATGGGAAATCTTGCCCGACTGACAATTCTTTTCTCTGATTATGACTTATTTCAGAGCTGACAAGGTCATTTAGCTAGCATAAGATTAATGTCAAGAAAGGCGATTGAACTTTTTTTACATAGGCATCGCCACTTATCAAAGCCCAGAGGCCACTCGAGCATAAGGGCTAAAGAGTGTACAGTAGTAAATTATACAATAGAGTAAGCGTTAGTAACGGAAAGTCGGAAAATTTATTAACTTAAGTTAAATTGCTCATCAAGAACTTGTTTACGTTAGACTTGAAAACAACCATAGTGTAGTCAGCTGGAACGTAGAAATACGGAAGACAGTTCCATAGACGTGCCGTTCTAAGAAAGAAGCTTTGCTCATGGAATCTACGTTTAGGTTTAGGCACAGATAAAGGGTTGGGAGGGGAATTATTGATAGTGGTTTCAGCTAGACGAGTGTTTCTTGTGAAAGTCTGGCGGAGGGGGGACCATAGATATTGAAACTCAGTCAAGCACTTACTATGAAAACACCGATAAAGCAGAGACAAACTCGCAACATCTCGTCTGTGAGAAAGAGGTTCCAGAGAAGAGAAAAGGGCATCCCCTGCAGGGCTACGAAGTCTTTTTTGAAATCTATCAAGGCAGGGTAAGTCTTTTCTAACAGGTCCTGCCAAGATGTCGCAACAGTACTCCATCCTTGGACGTACCTGGCTCTTATATAGATAGAGAATTGCATCAACAGTGAGATATATACTGGATCGATAGAAGGAACCCACCATTTTCTTTCAGTGACAGCGGCTGCAACGCGTCGGCAAATACAACGCCGAGTCAAAAAAGAAAATCTAGTACACTCAACATCGTCTTACTATCAACTGTTACACTGTGAACTCGAAGTATGGGAAATTCCTATATGCTCCAAACAAAATCACTGCAAAAACAAAAATACCCTAAGTAAGGGCAATGATAATAAGTAAACGTTAGACAAAACGATGGTTAAAATTATTACCATCTTGTCAGGATACGAACCTGGAATCTTCTGATCCGTATCAGGTGCGCCATAAATTCTGTCCGACCGCGGAAAGATACTGTATACAGACAGTTCTAAATTCCGTTGACATGGGCAGATAACTTTTTCGACAAGTTTACGAAACGGCCAAAAAACCTTTATTTCGTGATTTTTGTGACTCGCCCTTGTTCGCTACGAACCATATATAGATAAGGACAATTTAGGGTCGCACACTTTTCAGGAAAAAAAATAATTTTTCAATTCGGTGCATCCGTTCGAGCGTTTTATTCGTATATATACACGCATAAATAAATAAATATTTAGAATGTTATTAATAGTATAGATTAAATATAAAGAAGTTTGCAAATGAAGCGTATATAAGCTTATTGACAGATGGAATCAAAGGTCGCTGGTGTTATTGATATTTTCTCGAAAATGAATATATTTGTCTGTGGTCTAAGTGGTCTTCACTAGACAAACTAAGCAATACAATCTAGTAAGTCACGTTAATGAACAACTGTTTGTAAAGGTAGTTGGCAATATGCTAAATCTTCAGGCTTTGGCATATATTGGAACATCTGGCACCGGTTGCTATACGGTCCGTATTTATGGCTTATACCAAGCAATCATATTTTTTTCTAAAAAGGAACCCGGATGTATCTATTGCATTCCATCATTTATGAATAAAATGTTCAAAAACATTTTTCTTTATTTTCAAGATCATATTTTATATCGACAAAATCTTTTGCGCCGGCTGAAATAATATTAATAAAGGAGTACACCAAGAGTGAATGTAAGTAAACGTCATATTATCAGAAGTGTGTCTAAACTCCTACAGTGATATAATATAATATGGTGTTCAGTTAATTGTGAAGAGGCAGAGTAGGACGGCGTATGAATTATTGAAAAGAGATTCGAATGTAATAGAAAGAAATGTCATAGAAAATAGAAATAGAAACTAAAAAAAAAAGAACGAAATCAAAATAAAAACAATCACAAACGAACATAAAACTGTATAAACAATAAATATATCTTTATCAGTCTCTCATCAGGTTAACGCAATCTTTATATAAATCAGTTATAAATATTAATGACAGACAATTCGTTTTTTCCCCCCATTTTTTTTTCTGTGTGTGTTCCGAGAGTGACGTTTCCATTTGCTTGGCGCGACTACATATTTTAACAGCGCCATCTGCCTTGCCAATTGTAATCGATATTGCCTACGCCACGACCATCTGTTAATCACAGCCAGTCGAAAGCACAAAAACACAGAGGACAGTTTTACACCTGCATAGCGCGATATATTCCTAAGCACATGACAATGAACTACCAAAAACTTAGTGGGCGGAAGGTCAACTGGTCTCACATCTTGCGGGAAAGAAAATATAAAAAGAATCAATGCCATAGATTATCCATACAAAATATATTTGACAACTTTGGTAAGTTTCCGAATTTTTTGCGATGAGGATAGTTTATTCGTATTATTTTGCTCCTTCAGACTATCTGTGGAGCAATAGTTTGAGTACTTGGAAAAATAAATTATGATGTGATATTCTCCTGGAAGTTGCAGGTTCGATTCTCAGTATAAGCGACGGAAAATGCAATTTCGAGTTACTTAGGCTGGCGATGCAAGAGCATGCTACCCTCCCAGATTAAATAAAGGGTCCCATTCAAAATTCCTCCCAAATTCCCGAACTTGACAGAAGCAGTCCCAAGTTCGACAAGATGCACATGAAGAAAGTTAGATATTACATCGATCGAATAGTGAGAAAAATAACATTAAAGATAAGAGCATATAGAATTCCAATAATATGAACTTTGGTAAAACAACGAAAAATATAAAGTTCATGAAGGGTGAGTTTGCCATCAGTGCAAATAACTTTCCAAAACAAATAGATGTTTTATTTGTAAAGAGAAAATTTTTACTCGTTTATTTCGGCCCTAGCCCTGTCCGTTCATGTCTGTAAAAATATTATGAATGGTGTGTTATGACCGTAAGTATGTGTGTGTGTATGTGTATGTGTGTGTTTGTCTTATTACATGAGATTAACTAACAAGCCAGGAAATTCTCAAAAGACTTTGATGTAAAAGTGTTTGTTCTTCCTTTCATTTCCATATCGTTTTCAAAGTTGAAATACACCCAGTGGTGACCAAGAAAAAGAAACGGTCCTACCTCTAATTAGGCTCCGTTTCTTAGTGTTTTGTCCGAATGAAATGAAACTTTGGTCATCACTAGTTTATTATATTCAAAGCATCACATCTAAACATCAGGGTCTTTGCCCTTTTTTCTCCGTTCTACAGCATATGTTCTAGATGGTCTCCATTTAGCATTTGTTTTTTTCGTCAACATGTATATATATATATATATATATATATATATATATATATATATATATATATACTCGGGTTTTTTTTATATTCAAAAGTAATGGACTAATGAATTCAACGAGGTTGTTAGATAGTGCTCAATAAAAAGAGCTGATAATACTTGTTTATTGTTATATAAAATATGCTCACATCCCGCTGCTACAAATAGCCACTTGTTTCAATCAAACAACAGATATCATCAGGCAGCGACTTGACTGTTCAAAAGTTCAATGAATAACGGTTCAATGAATAGGTTATTCATTGAACTTTTGAATAGTCAAGTCGCTGCCTGATGATATCTGTTGTTTGATTGAAACAAGTGGCTATTTGTAGCAGCGGGATGTGAGCATGTTTTATATAACAATAAACAAGTATATATATATAAATATATATATATATAATCATCTACATACAGTACTGTTTCGCTGTTTCACAGCTCATCATTGCAGCTAGACAAAGAATTACTTCAAGCCAACATCGAAATCCGATCGCCCAAACGACAGTCGGAGCTTCTAAGTGTGGCGTTATACGCTATATGCTGGCAGTGAATTAACAATGTTTTGACATTGTCCAAAGTACCTAAGCTAAATTTGTTTACACAAAGAGCATCGCTTCATACGCTAATGGTAATTTGTATATCACTTCCCAAATGCTGAACCTAAGATAGGGAGCATCATAGTCATGCACATACACTACTATTTCGTTATTTCACAGCTCACCAGTGCGGCTAGACAAGACAAGCAACTACCTCAAGCCAGGATCGAAAACTTTTTTATATCAAATTAAAAAGTACTAATAAAAGCTCCATAATTGTTGCTGTCACGAGCGTTTTAGATTCGTCCACGAACCATTTTCAGTTGTTGACTTTCAATCTTCAATCTTCAACGCCGAAATATGATTCGTGGACGGATTTATAGCGCTCCTGACAGCAACAATTTTGGAACTTTTATTAGTATTTATGATTTTGATATAAAAACGATTATACGGAAAATCGAATAATTAAAAAAATTAATCATAAAGCAAAGGGTTTCTGTTGCATTTAATATTGGCCTGAATGAAAAAATATCGCATAAATATCTCAATATATATATATATATATATATATATATATATATATATATATATATATATATATGTATATTCATGTATAATATATATGTATACATTGATTGAGATTGTCGGACTGGCTTCCTCATCTTGGTTGTTATAGTCACAACGTTTCGGCCGTTTTGCCCTCCGGCCATCATCAGGTGCTTTGTATCGAACTGGGGAACCGTTTGTTAGGAGTCTCGAACCCAACCCTTTATTATTAATACGGGGGTACCGTGTTCGGACTCCAGCTAGGCTCTGGGACATAGTTGATGATTCTCTGTTTTTAATGTTGCTTTTCCTAGTGACATATGGTCGAGTAGTCCTAGACGTTGTATCAAATTTACAGTTACCCAAATGTGCTGAGTTCAATCCTGAACGAAGGCAGTGAAAAGTAACATTCAAAACAGAGAATAAGCAACTATGTCCCAGATCCTAGCTGGAGTCCGAACACGGTACCCCCGTAATAATAATAAAGGGTTGGGTTCGAGACTCCTAACAAACGGTTCCTCAGTTCGGTACAAAACACCTGATGAAGGCCGGAGGACAAAAAGGCCGAAACGTTGTGACTATAACAACCAAGACGAGGAAGTCAGTCCGACAATCTCAATCAATGAAAACACCTCATCTCAAAAATACAGACAATTACTATATATGTATATATATTTATATATAGACATACACGTATATTTACATACATATATAAATATTATGTATATATATGTGTGTGTGTACACACACTTTATGCATATAAATATACATATATATATATATATATATATATATATATACATATAGTGTGTGTAAGGGTTGGTATTTGTGCGTGTGTTACGTTAAGGCAGTTATTAAACGTTGAGATCGCTATTGTTACTAAGAATGTCGACCTCGTCAACAGTTGATCCCTCAAGTTTTTAAATGTAACCTGTTGTCAACTGATGTCATGATTCCGAATGTCTAGACAATAAGTCGGAAAATTTCTACTTTTGTGCAGTTTTACACGTGACAAATACGGGAGGCTGGTTGTACACAGTAGACCTCTATGAGTCATATCTCATTTGTCTCTTAATTAGCAGTTTATATCAACTGACTGCACTCAAAACTTAGCTTTCATTGTTTAACGCTCGGCAATGTTAATTTATATGGTCTTGTTTGTTTCTGTACATCTAGCAACCCATAGCTGTATAGTATATATCTAGACGAGCCACATTGAAACATGCCCGATTGAACAAGGCTCTCTCTCTCTATCTTTCTCTCTCTCTCTCTCTCTCTCTCTCTCTCTCTATATATATATATATATATATATATATATATATATTGATATTTTCTGACGAGAAGCATTTAGATTCGAAATGATATAGCTTAAAAACTTTATTTCTGTTTCTATAATCCTTATTGACGTGATAATGTAATATAGTGCTCATGTAGCTTTTCGCCTATTATCTATCTGTTTCTTTCTCCCCCCCTCTCTCTCTCTCTCTCTCTCCATCTCTCTCTCTCTCTATATATATATGTATATATATATATATATATGTATATATATATATATATATATACATATATATGAATACTCCTTTTAATCACATAAATTAATATAGGAGTATATACTTTTATGCGTACACGTTCAATATTTACTTCAACAGTCCTCAATACATATGAAGAGCTAGGTAGTAAGTTATAAACATATATATGGCAATTAAGCTACATAGAATATTCCGCGTTTCATTCTCGTGAGAATTCGACAGCCTGACGAATTGTTTCATTCTCGTGAGAATTCGTCAGTTTGACGAATTGTCACGAGAATGAAACGCGGAATATTCTTTGTAGCCTAGTTGCCATATATATTTTTTATGACTTAATATATACAGGGTGGGCCAAAATAAGGGTCCTATTTTTAAAGTTATTCAAATTTAAAGATAGGACCCTAATTTTGGCCCACCCTGTGTGTGTATATATATATATATATATATATATACATACATATATATATATATATATATATATACATACATGCGGTCTTTCTGGTTTGGGCTAGTAGGTTATATAGTATGGCGCCCAGTGGTTGTTGTTTAGCCCTATTCTATAGCGTTTTCCATCGGTACCTGCAATCATCCTAAGGAGTGGTTGTTGTAGTTGTTGTTCTTTTATTTATTGCGGCTTGGGTGTAATTATATATATATATATATATTTTATTTTTTTGTTTTATATTTGTTATATGGGTATGGTCAGGATTGGTAAGAGTAAATTATTAAGTGTTAATTTTGATTTTCTTATTTTATTTTTATTTTATATTTTATTTATTTAGAAACAAGCAAAGCCGCGCGGCGAAGAGAAAATATTACCAGCAAAACTGGAATAAAGAACAACTGTGTTTTGTTTAATCAGATATGAATTAATAATGAGTTGCTGCCAAGTATAAATATATGTGTATATACAGGGTGGCCCACTTAAAAGTAGCCAAGAAAATGTAGTATACGAAGGTGCTGGAAGTGTTCCTCGTTGACGTGTATGTATTTCTGGGCACGTTTAAGAAAGTTTGCAGTTACTTCAAGTAGATATTCTCTAGTGATCCTGCTGATTACGTTGGTAAGGTTTTTTTTAAGTTGGTCTAGATTGTGAAGATTTTTTGCATAATTTTTTTGCTTTAAACTCCTCCAAAGATAAAAATCATATGATGACAAATGCGGCGCCAAATCACGGATTTGTCGTCAAACATTCTTATTGTCCTGTCTTCGTAAACATGTCATGGACTCGCGTCAGTGATCTGTGAGACGTGTGTTCTGTAGCGCCATCTTGTTGGAAAAGACTTGCATTTTGTCTTGTGGTGTCAGATGGTCGTTAAGAGAAAGATAAGAAGAGAGATTGGGTTTAATCTGAAAAAAAATGATTAGAGAAAGATAAGTGAAACAGGGCTACTTTTAAGTAAGCCACCCATATATATATATATATTCTACTTCTTGACAGAAGCTTGCCATTTCTGTCAGGTTGATGTCGGATGTCCATGTGCACGTATGTTACATTGTGGGGTAGTCAAGACAGGATGATATAACCGTGTATAAAGGTATCAGATTTTATGAGAAGAAGAATGTATAGATGCATTATACCTTTTCTTTATCAATGATTTCTTACTGCCTTCAATGCTGGGTTCTGTGATGACACATGCAACGACCGACACCATAACCGATTGAGGCCAATGTTGTTTTTTTTTGTGAAACTAGAAAATTACCTTTATATTTTTAAAATATAAATTTATTTCAGCTGTCTCAACAAGACACAAGGAGTCTTCACAAGGACTCTACATGCTCGTGTCTTCTAACCTAGCTTTCCGGCTTTGAATCACATCTGCTCACTTGCGTGACTAAACCCAAACTCCCCCATTTAATCGTCTTGATCTCTTGACCCGGCAGTTCCGTTTCGTCATCATCAAAAGCACACGTCTCCCAACCTGTGACCTCTGTCACGTATTTAATTGCTAAACATGATTTTGTTATTTTGTTGTTTTTTTTTAAATTCAGATAATTTTTGTAAATATCTTCAGTTAAAACCCATTTGTACATTCCAGACCAATTCTCTAAACAATAAGTAAGTTCCAATATAAACTATTTTAACAATATCACTGGAAGATAGATAAAAAGATAGATAGATATATAGATAGATCGATATTATGATCCCCCTCACCAAACGTTTACAAGAAAGACTTGTCCAGCTGTAAACACTATCAATAATTTCCCCCACTCTTTATCTGTGCCTAAACCTTAACGTAGATTCCATGAACAAGGCTTCTTTCTTAGAACTGCACACCTGTGAAGCTCCGTTCCGTTTACCGTTACAAAAATATTTATCTCTAGTATTATATAAAAGGAACTATGTGTGTGTATAAGTTTGTTTCCTATGGACTCAAAAACGGTTGGGTCATTTTGTAATTCCTCTCGCTCTCTACCCCCCCTCTCTCTCTCTCTCTCTATCTCTCTCTCTGTATATATTCTTCCTAACTGCTTTATCGTTATTTTATAGCAAGTGCTCGACTGAACTTCAATCCATGGTCCCTCCTCGCCAAACTTTCACAAGAAACACCCGTCTAGCAGAAAACACTATCAATAATTTCCCCCACTCTTTATCTGTGCCTAAACCTTAACGTAGATTCCATGAACAAGGTGTCTTTCTTCGAACTGCACACCTGTGGAACTCCGTTCCGTTTACCTGCTTTCCAGCTGACTACAATATGGCCGTCTTCATGTCAAATGTAAACAAGTTCTTGATGAGCAGTTCGTCTTAAGGAATCCAGCTTTACCAAATTTATACTTCTAACGATTACTATGATATTCTCTTTTTGACCAATGTACACGCTTTAACCCTTATCCATGAGTGGCTTCTGGGCTATGATAAGTGGTGATTACTTCATAAGAAAATAACTAATTAAACTTTGTAAAATGTTATTATCACACGTAGATGTGTTTTACACCCAGCTACACTTGTGCATAATCGTTCAAAATTGAGACATTGGAATTTGTCAGTATTTGCTGGTTCTTATAGAGGGACGATATTATGCTGCTTGAATGACGTGTCAAATCGCTAGCAGAATTGCATACCAGTCTACAGATATTACAACAATACTTGGGCGGTGTATATTTACCAGCAGGAAGCCATGACGTTACTTGTGATTGAATATAGATCAACGAGTGTATTGTTATTCATCGAACTACTGTTCTCATCTTGAGTGTGATTGATTGCCTGTTCTACTCAGAGACCCCTCGCGGTACACCAAAAGGAAGCTTCATATACGCCCCTAGAGCGCAATAATTCAAAATACAGTGTCGTCTACATTGTACTGCTACGAACCAACTGCTGATTGCTTAAAAATTATTTTATGAACTGGCAGGAAATAAAGTGTACAATGAAAATATCACCTACCATTGGACAATGTGGATTTAAACAGGAGCATTAATTTCTAACGCGTGTGTCTTATCAACGTACCTACATTAAACATTTTTTACGCTGATCAGTCTAGCTTGTGTGTTTATTTTTACACAGGAATTACCATTTATCAAGGCTCGGAGGCCACTCGAGCATAACGGTTAATGGGTCAATGAGATGATAGCGTAGTAAACATAATTAGTCCGAATCTTGTAAATTGGATTACTTATGGGGACGATTCATCAAGAGCTTGTTTACGTTGGACTTGAAGACAATCAGATTGTAGTCAGCTGGAAAGCAGGCAAATGGAAGACGGTTCCACAGGCGTGCAGTTCTAAGAAAAGAAGCTTTGTTCATGGAATCTACATTTAGGTTTAGGCACATATAAAGAGTGTGTGAAATTATTGATAGTGGTTTTGGCTAGGCGAGTGTTTTTCGTGAAGGTTTTGTGAGGAGAGACCATAGATGGAAGCTTTTATTTTAACTTTAATCAGGTTTTATAAAAATTTACTTTTGATAGTTTTATTCCGATATAAAACCTATTTAACACCACTCGAATACACATGAAAAATATTTATGTAACATTTCATTGAAAAATATCATCTCAGCCCTCTCGAATTCCTTACTCACAGACAAACACCCTCCACAAAGTTTCTCATATATATATATATATATATATATATATATATATATATATATATACTGCACAGATTATTCCCGAAAGGATTAAACACTAGTGTCTGTAGGTATTTAATAATTACTATAGTAAATAATTATGTCAGCCCCTTTAGGAAACTCGTTTTTTATCTTCGAGCACTTTACAGTTAAAATAAAGTCAGTCAATTTAGTTCGCATGGGTAGATCATCATATGATGGTTAGATCACTCTGTCAGATGTTAAACACATTTAAAAAATGTTCATGTTTAAATTTCAAGGATATTTACCGCAGTTAACGACAGTCGAATAGCTTTGGTCCTTTATAATGGAGTCAGAGATGGCTCCGTTTCCGGGTTCGCATCTTTCGACCGGTGTTAATCGTGACACCCTGCACTGGTGATTCCCGAAATGATGAAACACAAGTGTATGTAGGTATTTAAGTATTATTACAGTAAATAATTATATATATACATATACTAGATTTTTAGAATCGTTTACTTAGAATGGAGGTTTTATGCCAAATTAAGGTTTAATATGGTAAAAACTGTGTATATTTTTTCTATAAATCTCTTTTATTGCTTAATTGTCTTAAAGTGGAATTATAAGGCTTAGTTCGCCGCACCTTATTGTTGAAACTCGAATGGACACATGTAAATAAATAATTACAACACAAAAGTAAAATATAACACATATATATTGAGAGTAAGAAGTTATAAACAATATTTACATATAGTCCATTGGTATAGTTAAGAAGAGATCGTCCCTGGCTGGGTAGTCGTAAACTCTCGATCAAGTTGTCTCTCTGAGTCTCTCGATTGGTCTGTCATATGTTATTTCCCGTCTTTACGGTACCAACCATGTTTATATGGTTGACACTCAACGTATGCTAATTAGGCGGATCCTACCACAATGCTAATTTGAACAAAGTATCACATAAAAGTACAATGCGTAGTTTCCGAGAACACTTCTTAAAAAATGTGGTAACGTGTTAGCTACCCCCTAAAAATCTATATCTATATATCTATGCATCAAAAAGATAACATAACAGTTAATTCGCTGCACCTTATTACAACAATGTCCCCTACAAAATTTCAGCCACATGACTAAAGTAATTTCCGATAAAATGTTGAATAGACAAACAGACTGATTTACGGTAGTAAAAAAAATTTAATTATTATAGTAAAAAAATAATTATATATATATATATATATATATATTTCAGTTATATATATATATATTTCAGTTATATATATATATATATATATAACTGAAATATATATATATATATATACATATATATATATATATATACCGTAAATCAGTTTGTTTGTCTATTCAACATTTTATCGGAAATTACTTTAGTCATGTGGCTGAAATTTTGTAGGGGACATTGTTGTAATAAGGTGCAGCGAATTAACTGTTATGTTATCTTTTTGATGCATAGATATATAGATATAGATTTTTAGGGGGTAGCTAACACGTTACCACATTTTTTAAGAAGTGTTCTCGAAAATTACGCATTGTACTTTTATATATGTATATATATATATATATAGTCATCCACATACAGTACTGTTTCGCTGTTTCACAGCTCATCAGTGCGGCTAGACAGGCAACTACCTCAAGCCAGGATTGAAACCCGACCGTTTGTACGGCAGTCAAGGCTCCTAACCATTACGCTATTGCCGGCTGCTTGAACGAGTTATAACTAATGTTATAGTTTCAGTTGGAAGACCAGTGAGAAAAAAGAAATTTTTTTTTTCTCACTGGTCTTCCAACTGAAACCAAATTCCCTTCTTTCCTCATTCGTTTCTTAGTTTTTAATATATATATATATATATATATATATATATATATATATATATTATAAAAAAGTGAACCATATCGTAAATTCAATCAACTAAAAAATGGAAACCGGGGTGAGGAAAAGAAAAGAAAAAAATATATATATATATAATGGGGCAAGTTATATGTACAATTAAATAAAATAAATAAGTCGATTAAAAAAGATCGTTAAAATATACCCAAAGCGCTTTTCGTTCAGACAAACATTTTCAAGGGTCATAAGTCTGAAAATTATTATTTTTTTAGAATATTTGGTAGTGATATGGAATACGAGCGGAGAGGTTAAGAAAAAAAAAAAAAAAAAAAAAAAAAAAAAAAAAAAAAACCTGACTACCCAAATAATTCTAACTGAAGCCGGAGGTTTCTCTGCTTGCACAAAGTGGGGGGGTTAGCAATGATGGTAAGTGCTTCGAGGACAGACAGATGGAACTTTGTGCGTCCTCGGTGCAAAACAGAAAAACACTCCGGAGAGAAAACAAGACCGCATTCCTTTTTATCGACCAAATGTTGGCCGATGGACGATTCTATCAGTTGGGATTTTCTGGTAGTAGCTTGATGATCCCTGATGAAACGGGGGACATGTTGGGCGATTCTAACCTGAAGACGCTGGGTCGTCTTGCCTATATAGACGGCACCACACCGACATTGAAATTTATAAATAATATTACTAGTTTGGGAGATAGGCAAGACATCCTTACGAAATGAGGGAAAGGCGGTTTTTGTGGAAAAGGCAATACGGAGCGATAGAGCACCAAAATTAGAAGACACCAGAGAGGAAATCTTATCGCAAATAAGTTGGCCTTCAAGTCCAATCCAGGGTAACCTAAGGTATACCGGAAATCTACATGGACCGTATTTTGGTAGCTCAGAAAAGGATTTAATTTTTTTATTAATAACTAAGTTAACTAATGGAGGTGGATATCCATTAGTAATAAAAATCCTTTTAATGTTATCAATTTCCACATCAATAAAAGGTGGGGAACAAATAGCAAGTGCCCGATGGGTTAAGTTTCTAATAAGATTTAGTTTCCTGGTTGTGGGTGCAAAAGAATCCCAACTAAGATAAAGACCAGTAAAAGTGGGTTTTCTATAAATAGATGTCATAAAGGAAAGCCCACGTTTAGAAACTAACACATCAAGGAAAGGAAGGGAGTTATCTTTTTCCACCTCCATCGTAAATTTGAGAGAAGGGTGTAAATTATTTAATAAGTGGAAAAAGGACATAGCTTCATCATGCGTTGCGAAACAAGAAAAAGTGTCGTCAACATAACGCATGTAAAATGCTGGTCTAGGGCACTTGTCAAACAACGTCTGTTCTAAAAAACCCACAAAAATATTGGCCAAAGTTGGGCCAAGGGGTGATCCCATCGATATACCGTCGAACTGGCGATATATCACATCGTTGAAACTAAAAGAAACTGACTTAGTAGCAAGTTCCAAAAGTTCAACGAACACCGCCTCAGGAAAAGAGGGGAGGGGGCCAGGGCCTCTATAAAGAAAATCAGCACATATATCAATGACCTCGTCAAGAGGAACATTGGTAAACAAATTGCTAATATCAAAGGAGACCAAATAACAGTTGTTAGTGGTAAGAGGAAGCTCCTTGATAGTCGATGCGAAATGAAAAGAATCAGGTGTGCAATGTGTTGAATAAAAAGAACAGACTGGTTCAAGAATTAAAACCAGCCATTTAGCCAGATTGTGTTGGGCCGAACCTACCATCGACAAAATTGGTCTCAATGGAGTATCAATTTTGTGTACCTTAGGCAATCCGTAAATCCTGGGGCGTTGAGAGCCCACCGGTCGGATATTATTATAAACTTCCTTAGATAAATATTTAAGTTTATGCCATCGAAGTAGTTTATTTTGAAGCTTGGTTTCAATTGAAGGAGTGTCATCAGAGTCCAGGGAACCTAAACAGATAAATTTGCTATCATTGTTAAGAATAGAAAGCATTTTTGCAATGTAGTCTTGACGGTCAAGGATAACTACACCGTTGCCTTTATCTGGGCGAGAAATGTAAATCTCATTATTGCATTTTAATTGCTTAGCCGCAATGAAATGATTACTTTGCCAAATAAAATGGCGAGAAGAAATATTGCATTGACTGAATTTATTGGCTAATTCAGTCAAGCGAGATTTAACAATATTTAAGTTGTCACCCGAACCATTATTTTTTATTTGTGAAAATAAAATCTCAAATTCACTAAGAGTTTGAGTTACGTCAATCTGGCGAGGAGGGACACAAAATTCAAGTCCCCTAGACAACACAAACGTATCGACTTCTGACAATTTAAATTTAGAGAAATTAAATATATGCTGATCCGAGAATGAAGGTTCGCCAAATTTATTTTTAATCAAAAGGTTTAAGAAATTAGTAAATTTTTGATTATTTGTATGACGACACTTAACATCCTTGGCTGAAAGTAACTTAGAAAATCGAAGTTTATCAAATGGAGACAACGTTTTCCAAGCGAGAGTCCAAACCGAGTAATGTTTACTCTGTAAACTAAGAAGCACATCAGAATAAAATGTTATTTCGTCTTTTAAAAAGGCCACCGTAAGGTTCCAAGAATTCCTACATTTAATCTTGGAAATGCGTCTGCAGATATAGCCCGGTGCAACATGATTAGATAGACATCCACGAAGGAACTTAATTTTACATTTGATGGAGGTGATCTTGTTTCTCAGGTGAATTATATTATTTAACGAATGAATGAAGTTTTTGCCATAATGGTTCAATAAATGGGATATAACTTTATTCGATTGGCAAAATTTTAGAATAATTATAAAAAAGTGAACCATATCGTAAATTCAATCAACTAAAAAATGGAAACCGGGGTGAGGAAAAGAAAAGAAAAAAATATATATATATATAATGGGGCAAGTTATATGTACAATTAAATAAAATAAATAAGTCGATTAAAAAAGATCGTTAAAATATACCCAAAGCGCTTTTCGTTCAGACAAACATTTTCAAGGGTCATAAGTCTGAAAATTATTATTTTTTTAGAATATTTGGATAAAAAAAAACAGATAACTCCCTTCCTTTCCTTGATGTGTTAGTTTCTAAACGTGGGCTTTCCTTTATGACATCTATTTATAGAAAACCCACTTTTACTGGTCTTTATCTTAGTTGGGATTCTTTTGCACCCACAACCAGGAAACTAAATCTTATTAGAAACTTAACCCATCGGGCACTTGCTATTTGTTCCCCACCTTTTATTGATGTGGAAATTGATAACATTAAAAGGATTTTTATTACTAATGGATATCCACCTCCATTAGTTAACTTAGTTATTAATAAAAAAATTAAATCCTTTTCTGAGCTACCAAAATACGGTCCATGTAGATTTCCGGTATACCTTAGGTTACCCTGGATTGGACTTGAAGGCCAACTTATTTGCGATAAGATTTCCTCTCTGGTGTCTTCTAATTTTGGTGCTCTATCGCTCCGTATTGCCTTTTCCACAAAAACCGCCTTTCCCTCATTTCGTAAGGATGTCTTGCCTATCTCCCAAACTAGTAATATTATTTATAAATTTCAATGTCGGTGTGGTGCCGTCTATATAGGCAAGACGACCCAGCGTCTTCAGGTTAGAATCGCCCAACATGTCCCCCGTTTCATCAGGGATCATCAAGCTACTACCAGAAAATCCCAACTGATAGAATCGTCCATCGGCCAACATTTGGTCGATAAAAAGGAATGCGGTCTTGTTTTCTCTCCGGAGTGTTTTTCTGTTTTGCACCGAGGACGCACAAAGTTCCATCTGTCTGTCCTCGAAGCACTTACCATCATTGCTAACCCCCCCACTTTGTGCAAGCAGAGAAACCTCCGGCTTCAGTTAGAATTATTTGGGTAGTCAGGTTTTTTTTTTTTTTTTTTTTTTTTTTTTTTCTTAACCTCTCCGCTCGTATTCCATATCACTACCAAATATTCTAAAAAAATAATAATTTTCAGACTTATGACCCTTGAAAATGTTTGTCTGAACGAAAAGCGCTTTGGGTATATTTTAACGATCTTTTTTAATCGACTTATTTATTTTATTTAATTGTACATATAACTTGCCCCATTATATATATATATTTTTTTTTCTTTTCTTTTCCTCACCCCGGTTTCCATTTTTTAGTTGATTGAATTTACGATTTGGTTCACTTTTTTATAATTATTCTAAAATTTTGCCAATCGAATAAAGATATATATATATATATATATATATATATATATATATATTAACCGGAATACCCGATGTTGCCTAGTATTTAATGAGGATCAACGAATGTTTCGTTCTCTCATTGGCATCGAATCGATGAAATTGCCCATTTTTTAAATCATATCGAGTGATTGCCTACTCTGCTCATTGACCCCTCGTACCGGAAGGAAGCTCTACGTGACTTTTGGTTTACAGTAGAAAACTTACGGTTGATTTGCTAAAATTAAATTTTAAAGAGCAAATGTCAAGTCTGTAAAGTTCTCCAAATTAAAAAAAAAATAATAATTCCAAACGCGCCCCATCAAAGACTTTGATTTTATATACCGAAATTGATTTTATATGCCGAACCTTTCTATTTTTGTGGTAGTAATATCTGGAATTAAAATTAAAAATGCAAAACTTAAGTGAGATGGTTCAAATTTGCTCTGCCAATAAACATTCACTTTGAACACGCACCTGTTATATCAAAGAAGTTACTGCTTATTTAAATGTAAGGCTTTTCTGTTTCTGTAGTAAGAAAACTTCTCAAATGCACTTGTGACTTTAGATTATTTGTGCATGTGTGTGTGCGCATGCGCGAGTCGATCTCCACAGAGTTTTGGTCAACAGATTTATAATCGATATATTAGGTATTTCGACCTTCAGAACTTATCCAGTTTGGTTATTAGCCTGAAAAAGTAATGATTAGGGGTCAAAATCGATTTAATTTTTATCTTCAACGTATGAAGTAAATAAAGAGTTCCGTTGGAAATTCCGCCCAAGTCTCCGAGTTCGAGAGAATCATTCAAGAGTTTGACAAGATACACCTGAAGAAGCTAGGAGATTATATCGACCGAAATGATGTAGGTATGACAGCCAAGATGAGATCAGTAGTGTGAAGAATCCAAATACAAACAACCGATCCTCATCTCAAAAATTCAGAAACGTAAAACACATTGTAAGATGTATAAATGTATATTTGCACATACGTAGAACAGCGCGTTAAGTCGACTTATGCCAGTCAGGTTCCAATAAAAACATTGAGCTATTAGCAGCTACTTTTACCAGCTAAAAACTTGAATTTCTTCAACAGGTCTAAAGTATGGGGTTGTGTCATAATACCAGCTCGTGTGGTATTTACATTTTTGTGGGGATAGGTAAATGAAATCCCATAATAAGAAAGCCTCGAATAGAGAACAATGGAAGCAAATGCAGCAGTTAGTGAATCATACTTTCGGGATAGGAAGTAGATTGTACTTGGCTCAGAGGTCAAATATAATTGTCAAAGGAGAAAACGATGAAGGTTAAATAATAAGTAAGAGTCGTCTAAAGAAGGCGACGGTAAGTCATGAAAAGGTGAAAGTATGAACAGAAGAAGAAAACAAAGAAAAAGGGGAAAAAGGGGGGAAAAGGGGGAAAAAGGGGGATGAAGATTCAGAAAAGGAGGACGTGCATGACCAAAAAAATCTCAGTAAATAGAAGAGAAGAAATAATGAAAAAAATGAATAAATATAACAGAAGTACATGAGATAAAAAGGATAGAAGAAGAAGGAGGACAAGAAGATGATGAAGAAGAAAATAAAGAAGATGAAGAAAATGGAATAGAAGAACAAGCAGCAGAAGAAAATAAGAAGGAGAATATGATGATGACGATATGGCGGTGGTAGTGTTGCTACTGCTGATGATATATAATTATAATAACGATAGGAAATGACGGGAAACCAAGTGCACTTTAGAAAGGCTAGAAATAAGACTTAACAAAAAGGAGGGAGAAGTATGTGAATAAAAGGAGACAGAAAAAAGCAACAACGACACAAACAACATCAACAAACACACAACAGCAACACAAACAACATCATCAAACACGCAACACCAACACAAGCAACATCAACAAACACACAACAACAACACAAACATCAACAAACACGCAACAGCAACACAAACAACAACAAACACACAGCAACAACACAAACAATAACAAACACAACAAAAAAATCACGTAACATCAAAGTAACAAGCCAATAAAAACATGCGTAGAATTGGAAATTAAAAACTACAAATAGCAGAAAATTAGAACAAGAATAATCTGGCGAAACGAAACTTTAATTTTACTTAATTTTAAATGAAATTTGAAAAACTTGATGTAATTAATTAGTTAAATAGGATTGTCTATTTGCTTAGATTATTCGTTACAACATATTTTGTTTATTTAAGTCTTTACTATCAAAGTAAGGATATTGACTTATCAATCTGATTTGAAATCGCATTTTATTTATTGCGGTTCATATTCGATTAAGGCAATTAAACAGCACACGCCCATCTTTTACTTCCATTCTACATTCTCTTAACGGTCAACTGCTTATCACTGGTTAGTTATGGCGGGCATGTTTGATAACAATTCTTATTAAACCCGCAACCTCGCTATAAAAGATCTATTGATAACACTGGGGAACACTATGTTTTTTAACTTTCTGTTGCATTTGCTTTTTTAACTGATTCTGCAGGATTTTTAGGCGCTGATTTCAAATCTGAAATTAGTTTTTCTCCATAAGCTCTAGTTTTCATGCAATTTGAGATAGATGAAATAGTCTAAATATGAACTTACGTAACCCAAATCTAAGCATTTTGAGATTATATACATAGATAGATTCTAACATTTTTATCTGCCTTCTTTTTTCCAGATCAAACATGGCTTCCTCATCGAGACATCACTGTAGAAACAAGCCTGCTGCCTTCTGTTACATCTGTGGTTGCTACACACTCCATCATCAGAGACGCAACATATTCTTGTTTGTGAAGCGAGCCTACACGGCTTATTTTGAAGTTCATCTTGGTGACCAAGACAAGGAATGGGCTCTTCATGTTGTGTGCCACAATTGTGAGGAAACGCTCCAAAGCTGGACCAAAGGAAAACGCAATGGTCTACCTTTTAGAGTTCCAATCATTTGGCGAGAACCCACCAACCATGTAACTGATTGCTACTTCTGCATGGTAAACACAGCGGGTGTGGGCAAGAAAAACAGACATAAGATCGTATATCCGAACATTTCCTCCGCTATTCGGCCTGCTCCGCACGCTGAAGAAGTTCCTGTTTTTTTTTTTAGTAAAAATAAAAGATTGCATAAAATCTATAGCTTGCAGAATAAAACTAACTTCAGATTTTAACTCAGCACACTTAAATTGACTAAAAACAAGTCTTTCTTTAAATGCAACATATTGAGTGTTCCCTTGTGTAATCAAAAACTAGTCGACACCAGTATCTATCGTCCTCTACGTGTCTTTCTTTCACATTATCTCAAGTCATCTGGGTATGGCAACAATGTAATGGGATCTAAGATTAATTCTGCGCCATTTTCTTGTGTGCTCTTGAGCAAATCTTTCCAAACTTCGTCTGTAATCGCTCATGTCGTTAGCAAAAAAAAAAAAAAGTAGTCTTGTAGGTTAAGAACTAGCTGCGATAAGCATTGAAAACAGCATGACAATCAGTCGGAGAACAAGCTTCATGAGCTCTATGCTACTAAGTCTATTTGGTACCTATCTTCCTCCTTTTCCTCCTATCCATCAACATCATCATAATTAACAATAACGACAAAATCAACATGACGGTAGCTTGGCGGCTAACGACACAGGCTGGCAACTCAAGTGTGCTAAGTTCGAGCCCAGTTCGTTCCGAAAAAATATGTCACTTAAGGACGTTGGCAACCATCCACGTGGGTCTTCCTATAAGTATCCGATATCCTTCTAGAAAGAATTCTTAATGGAATAATATTAAGGGAACGAATACCATCAAAATTTATATTAAAGAACAACAACAACAGCAACAATTAGATGAGAACATATAATAATAAATGGAATGAAAAATACTTGATTACTTATGAACATTTTTATAAGAAGTATTTATTGGTAATAAATAGGGCTGTTAGAACAGCATATTCTATTCAATGTTTTGACTCTTGAGTATATATCCGTTAATATATTATATGTTTTTATAGAGACTGAAGTGGTTCTCGGTTGATTAAGTGTGGCTAACTGTGTCGGATATACAGGGTGACGCAAAAAAATAAAAACAAAAGCTAAATGGAGTCCATCTAGAATATATGCTGTAGAACGGAGAAAAAAGACGAAAGACCCTAGTGTTCTGATGTGATGTTTTGAATATAATAAACTACTTATGATCAAAGTTCCATTTCATTCGGACAAAACACTAAGAAACGGGGCCTAATTAGAGTTGGAACCCGGTTTTTTTTTTGGGGGGGGGATCAACCTGTATAAACGAGTCAAAAGAATGAAAAGAATATTCTGTTTTCACAGCCCTAGTAATAAACTTGAACGCGAGATTTGAATCACACTATAAACTTGTGTTGTGAGTTCAATCTCGGCTACGGTCGCGCTGGATGGACGAATAATTATATCAAGAATTCAGAACATTACTAATACTATGTTAACTAAATTTTAGTTTTCTTCGTGTTCTATCTTTGATATTTAGGACATATGAAATTGAAGAGCTAATTATGGTACTACAAAAACAAAGCAAAATGTTTTTCTAACTTTTCCCTTACTATCTGCTCTATCCAGTATATTGGTCCTTTTTGTTTATTGCTCCCTGACAACAATAACAAAAATAACAGAGAAGTTCTTAATCCCGATGGCGACACTGTGGAACTAATGTTTCATTTTCATTGTGAAAAAAATACTATATTATAAAAATCGTGTTTACTTTATAAATCAATGAATCCTTAACAATGATTCTAGACGTTTTTTTTCCTATTAAAAACGGAAAAAAAGATTATAGCACGTTCATTTAGAATGAACTAGCCTGGGTACCCGGAGTTGCCCGTGGGGTTGGGAGGTGTGTGCTGAGCAAAAAAAAAAAAAAGTGGTAGTAGTCACGAAGGAGGAAAAGAACGTGGAAAAAAAACGTAGAGGACAAAACACGTATCAGTGGATAATTATATTTTAAAAATAATACATATGCCGCTCCCTATTTGGCATACCAAAATTGGTTAAAGGGAAAAATATTACGAACTCGCATTTAGGTAAATATGCATTTTCGTATCTATAATTGAATTCATTCAAAAAGTATCGCCAAAACAAAAACAAATAATCTCTCTCTCTCTCTCTCTCTCTCTCTCTCTCTATATATATATATATATATATATATATATATATATATATATATATATATATATATATAACTACTTAATTTACTCACATGAAATTAATATACGAAAGTATAGATTTATGCGTGAACTTTAAGTATTTACTTCAAAAGTGCTCAGCACGTAGATAGAGCTAGTTAGTAAGTTATAAAATGTATACGGCGATTAAGCTACACTTAATATTCCGCGTTTCATCCACTCTAGGACGCTTCAGGCTTATGCGCGAATTCTGTGGTTGTTTGTCGTTTTTATATGCGCATCTTCTATTGAGATTTAGTTAGCCAATCAGCTTTCTAGTATCCACCGCGCCCTTCCTATCAGCCAATAAGCATGCATTTATCGGACAAAGGCCTATTTGACCTCTGGTTGACCTGTTCCTTTGTGTGTGCTCTATTTAGCCTGGATATTTAGTTTATTGATCTGTTTTAAATCTAGGTTAGTGGTTTTCTTTTTTTTATTATTAATGTTAGTTTATATATAAATGTATATGTGTGTACACACATATATGCACATATATATACGTGTATATATATATATACATACATATATGTGTGGTCATTTATGTATATTCATGTTTATTTTATTTGTTTATTTGTTTATTTTCTATTGTTAGTTTTAATCGCCATATACATTTTATAACTTTCTATATATATATATATATATATGTGTGTGTGTGTGTGTGTGTGTGTGTGCGTGTGTGTGTGTGTGTGTGTGTGTTAGCAATCTCCAACCGTCTTCCTTTTGTTTTTAAGCTATAATTAATAATCTAACCATTCCCAAAAGAGAAGGCAATGCCTGGGTGTCCATCTGGCCAAAATCAAAGTGTAGTATCTGTTCCGGCAGATGCTGCAATCAAAGATCATTTGGTCCATGTAGGGTCAACCCTATATACAAAATGCCTCTCACTATCTAGCTCCCATTTCCACCCTCTCGGAAGCTGGTCCCCTTTTCCTTTCCCCCTCTCTCCACATTAAAAAAACAGCCTTGTGCCTAATTTGCTCAGTGGGGAAGCAAATAAATCCATTCAACTGCACAATATGCTTGCCTGAAAGTAACAAGGCCACTAATTATCGAGCGATAGTCGGATGCTTTTAAAAGCATGTATTACTTATTGAATCCCATTTTTACTAAGGTAGTCTGATTTACTTGAAGCAATGTTTGTATGATGTGATTACTCTCTACCTTTTCGCATAATTAAATATACATATACAAAAAGAAAATATGCGTTGATAAGATTTTTAGTGACTTCTCATAGAAAATACCTGGTGGTCTGTGGCGGAACTAATGAATATTTGCTCTCTGTGTGGCATGAAAGAAAAAAAAGAATTTGAACATTGTATTACGAACAAAAAAATATCTATTTATTTGTATTTATTCCTCATAGTCTATTTTCGTTGGACTGTGGCGAAACGACGAGGAAAACGAAAGAGAGCATTCTAAGGAGCATTCCAAGGAGGGCACGTACACGTGTGAAAAAGGGAGACAACTGATGAAAGAGAAGCAACCGTTATATTTTGAGAATAATAAGCGATCTAAATCTTTTTCTCTTCCTTCCATTCTTGAGTGCGTTTTAATGACCAGTAACTGCAGCTTCTTTTTACTTTAGAATTCGATAAATCCTTGCTATGTACTTGCCTGTCGATAAGGGTAGAGTCAAGTAAGGTCGGTTTCGTATAGTACATCCAGATTCTTGAGAAATGAGAGTTTTGATTTAAACAAAATAATAATCGCCCTAGCATAAAATGGTCTGTCATGAATTAAACAAGAAAAAATAATAATAAATGTAATATCAGAACAAATCTGTTTTTACACAGGAATTACCACTTATGAAGGCCCGGAGACCACTCGAGGATAAGGGTTAATGGGCATACATTAGTCAATGTGATTATACCGTAGTAAACATAAGTAATGGGAATTTTGTACGTATGATTATCTAGGGTGAAGGTTCATCAAGAACTTGTTTACATTGAACTTGAAGACAATCAGATTGTAGTCAGCTGGAAAGCAGACAATCGGAAGGTGTGCAGTTCTAAGAAAGCAACTTTGTTCATGGAATCTACATTTAGCTTAAGGCACAGATAAAGTGTGTAGAAAATTATTGATAGTGGTTTTGGCGGCTAGACGATTGTTTTTCCTAGAAGTTTGGCGGTGGTGAGACCATAGATTGAAGCTCAGCTGAGCACTTGCCATGAAAATAACGATACAGCAGAAACAGACTCGCAACATCTCTTCTCTGGGAAAGAGGTTGCAACGAAGAGAAAATGACATCCCCCACTAAGCTACGAATTCTATTTTGAACTCTGTCAAGGTTGCTCAGTTGTGGCAACTGTATTCTATCGTTGGCCGTACCTGGCATTTTATACAAGCGGGAATAGGTTATAATAATAAACAAAGAAACTAAACTTCGTGATCTCTCCAGTGATCCTCATCTCATGATAGAGAACAAAACATCAGTTAGGTCAACAAGTGTTTAGATTAGCTGGTTTTACTAAAATACACGCGAAAAGGCTTTCCTAGACGCTTGTCACTATCTGAGGAGTATTCTTTGTGCATAGATTCACTGTTTAAAGCGACCGTGTGGCATAATAGTGTATAGCTTTTGGTCTTCTGTTTTCGTAGCGCTCGCTCAAACGGTTGGCACGCATATGATCGAAAATAACTAAGCAACGGATGCTACCAGGCTAGCTGACTTCCAATTTGCACAAACGTGTAGTTTTTTTTCTGTCTGTTATTGCCTTAGCCGTGATAAGTGTTTTTTTTATGTATATAAAACTAATCACTAGCTAGTCTTGATCGTGATATATTAAACAGTTTATGGCGGAAGCTGGGTGAAGGTGATACATATCTGTAATATAAATTAGCTTTGAGAAATAAAGATGTTTGTGTTAATAGATATTTTGCTTACTCGCGTTCATGCTGTGTTGCGGGTACATATTGGGGAACAGATGTTTAATGACATTTATATTCTGTTTACATCCTAACGACGACTGTAACGATTCTTGAGGATTTCATATTATTATTACGGAGCTGAGACATTTATGCAACAGTTCTTGTACGCTAACAAGAGGGGAAATACATTATTGATGATGGTGGAGAGAACCCATGATACTTGGAGATGGTGATACAAAGATCGTTTACAAGATGATGATACACGAAACACACTTACATTTGCCCTTTGGGGAAATGATGCCACGAAGACAAACAGTTACAAAATATAGATGGCGATTTCTTTATTCATCAACCGGCCGATTGATGACTAAGGAATTCAAGCTTTAATAGCAATATAGTCTAATCTTCTCCCCTTTCGCCTCTAAGGGGATCAGCCCCGCTAAATCGCTGTCCGACACTCGTCTCTAACTGACTCTATCACTGCCTTTGATTCTCTTTGATTATCTCATTATCTCTAACTTCGAACCCCATCTCAATATCAATATATTTGATTGTGACGTCAGAATTATGCTGCTTACCAACGTAACTAACTTTCACGTGGATTTGACATGCCTCTGTCAAAACACACTTTTGCCAAACAAAGAATTCCCAATTTTAAAGGTTCAATGTATAACATAGTTCTAATCATTATTTATAAACTCTCAGTGTCCATCTTTAACTGGCATATTTGATATCCAGTTATTTCTTAAAGGATAGACAACCGCTCTATCTCTGACGTAATAGTAAGGTATTTTTAAAAGAACTAACAATCGACTACATTCGTAAGATTTCAATTTATACATTATCTTTTTACACCTGCCTACAGGGTTCGATTCTAGCCTTTTCCTAATATCATTTTCACTTATTTAGTCTGCCTTCTTACTTACATAAGAAGGGGACAATCCTTCTTATGTAACATTAATCCCTAACAAGGCACATTGCCATTAGACGTAAGGGTTACAATTTGAGACCAGGCTAACAATATGTTGGTTTACGTTACATTTAAACTTCTATGTATAAGTACAGCCTGGGAAACATGTAGCAGGAAGTGAATTCCTAAGTTTAGCTGTTCGAGGAAAGAAACTATTAGAAGAAAAAGCTGCCTGGCATTGAGCGACTTCAATAGTTAAGGAGTGAGATTTTGTTGATAAGTGGGTTTATTGCGGATATGTACGTCTAGGGGGCACAAATACAACAAGTTCATCAGACCACATTCTATAAAAGTATCTGTAAAACGGGCACAGAGATGCAACATTGCTGTAACGTAGCAGGGATTCAAGCTTAGTTGACAAAGTGGGGCATTTTAGATTAAAAAATCTTTTTTGATCCTATCCTAGATTAATATTTTGCATATGTGTAATATATATATATATATATATATATATATATATATATATATATATATATATATATATATATATATATATATATAGCAAAAATGGTAATTAGTAAAAACCTGGAGAAAGTTCTCAATACTATTGCGGAGCAAATATGTGTTATTTTTTTATTACCGATTTATCTAAAAGATGTGTATTAAGCAGATGAATCAGGTAATAAAAATAAAACACACACACACACACACACACATATATATATATATATATATATATATATATATATATATATATATATATATATACATACATATATGTATGTAACACGTGGTCATTACATAGTGTCATAAATAAACAAAGGGAAGACATCCGACACAAGGTTTTAATATTTCGCAAAAGACCTTACTCGCCGCTTGTTTACACGACATACCGCCTTACACGTATTTTCCAAGCCGACGAAAATATGGTCGCATTTCTGCTTTTCTTTTCAGGGTCAATTAACAGGTTCTCAGTAGCTATATGCAGCTTTTTGTCCCTAATTTGTTCTACTGTATACCTTCGTCTGAAAATATTTTTTTAAAATTTCGGAGAATAAGTGAGCCTTGAATATTCTTTAAAAGATAGTTAAAAATCTCCTTCGTCACATGCTTAAAAGTTTCTCCTCCGCCGAGACGTTTTTTGTCTTATCTTTGTTTGTGGAGCGGTAGAAGGATTCCACCATCCTCCCAGCGACCTTGGCAACAGACCTGATGTACGTGTTCCATTTCAGATCAGGTGTAAAGGTCAAACCCAGAAGTTTTTCAAAACATGGAGCCTCCCCAAGACAATAGACATCGATTTGAATTTGTGGGGAAAATGACTTACCGTACAAACGTGCTCGTGTCTGTCTGTCCTGTGAGTCGCACGCGTCGAGAAAGAAAGAAAGGAAGACATAGTCCATCATGGTGCCCGTGACGCTTTGTAGTGAACGAAGTCTCGCGAGATCACGTGCGTGTGGCTTATAAAAACAGATTACTTGCCCGTGGGAAAGGAGGGAGAAATCATTTGATGTTTGAGAAGCGGCAAAATCAGTTGGGGAATTTGTGTGAGCAGTGATTTTTGCCTGTTGATCGACTGCAAGCTATTTCGGCCCATTTTTTGCAATAGACAAGTTTGATCTGAGATTGATACCGGAGTTCGAC